>NC_048302.1:79646078-79842136 GCF_013100865.1 Trachemys scripta elegans | reverse complement strand
CCCGCTCCCAGCCACGTGGAAAGGGCTGCCCGGCAACCCGTGAAGCCGGTAGTGCTTGGGCTTCGGGCAACCCCCTTGCCTCCGGACCCTGCGCCCCCAGCCGGGCACTTCCCCTCCCGGGCTCCGGCGGCGCAGGGTCCGGAGGTATGGGGGCTGCCCAAAGCCCGTAGCGCTCGGCTCTTAAACAGAGCTGAAGAGTCGGGAAGGAGCAGAGCCGCCACGGCTGGAGGCTCTGCTCCTCCCCTGACTCTTCAGCTCTGTTTAAGAGCCAAGCTGCCCCAGCGCTACCGGCTTCGGGCAGCCCCCATGCCTCCGGACCCTGCGCCGCTGGAACCGGGAGGGGAAGTGCCCGGCCGGCGGCTGGGGTCCGGAGGCAAGGGGGCTGCCTGAAGCCCATAGCACTCGGGCAGCTCGGCTCTTAAACAGAGCCGAAGAGTCAGGGGAGGAGCAGAGCCACCGCGGGAGGGGAAGTGCCTGGCCAGCATTTTCCCGGACATGTTCAGCTTTTTGGCAATTCCCCCCGGACGGGGGTTTGAGTGCCGAAAAGCCGGACATGTCTGGGAAAAAGAGGACGTATGGTAACCCTACTCATGTCATTTCTGTCTTTTCTTCTGATTAGTTTGCATTTCTAGTATTTATTTTTTTTAACCAGTGAAAATGTACTTGGTACTGTACAACACAAAATCAAAGACAGAAAAGCTTAAAACCTAGCGGAGTTTAAACTACAAGCTGACACTGCCCCTACTATGTTTCTGTTCAACATGCACATGCAGCATACGTAAGTTACAAGTATTAAGCATTTTGCTGGTAGTTGAAAGGGACATACTCTACTTTTTTTACTGTTAAATTATTACTATAGCCTGAGTAATCTTGGAAATAAATCTGGAAATGTAAATGAAACTGAGCTATGGGCTTTTAAGCACAGGTACTTTCTGATATTGTTATAATTATGATAGATCTAAAATATAATAATAAATGAATGCATTGTTTCTCTTTATTTTTAATAAGAAATCTTAACACTCAGAACTTACCCAATGTAAAATTCACTTGTATGTTCCTGATGTTAGCATTTATTGTCTTTGTGATTTGATTTTAAAAATTCATAATTTTACAAACAAATTTTCACCAGGGAAGAATTCCTAGGGCTACTTTATATAGGTTTTTTAAAAAAATTCCTGTGTACAAAAATGCAGAGACAATGGCTCTTACCAAATCATCCACTCTCTCATCTAGTATTGAAACATTTCCTGTGTGCCTGCCTGAAAACAATCACCACCAGAGTTGTGAAAGATGATGCAAACATGCAACAGAGAGCAGCTGTGCTCAGTGAGAGGGAATCTTTAATCAGTTTAACCTCTAAACCTTTTGGTAACTGCATCCAGTGGAAGTTAAAAACAATGAATGGCTGTCCTGTTGCACCCATTGTTGTTTCCTCCAGCCATACTTGAAGGAAATCTGCATTTAGAATGCACAATAGTTATTGCAAATGTTATGCAGCAAGTCGAAAAGTGGGCTCTTGAAAACAGCACAACTTGTTACATTTAAAGCAGATAAACTTTGTGTGTGAGTCATAGAAACAAAACAGTGTGAAACCAAATAGTTACTAAACATACTCAGCTGAGGGGCATTGGAGTGCTGTGGTTCAATATAGTTCAGTTTGTATTTTCCATAGTGTGGCATTCTTTGAAGAGAAAGCAAAAGGTTTTCTAGTCTTTTTGGTACCTTTCAGATGGATTAGAAACGGCAAACTCTATGGCACTTAGATATTTAAAAAAAAAAAAATAGAAAATCTAAACTGCAGTTTTGACACAGGTATGATTTCATTTTGCACCTCACTTGTTGTTTGGTGAGTACTTTGGCTTTTATAATAGGATCAGGCACAATGACACAGCAAAGTCTTTAAAGAACCTATTGGCTTGTGTGTATTATGCTGATTTAAAGGTAGTTCAAGGGATCAGGATACTTTTGGGTTTATTTCATCACTTTTTTTTCTATCTGCTTACAAAAAGTCCCAGAAACAGTTCCATTTACTTGTACATGGTATGTTTGTTTTTTATATAAATAGGCTAATAGATTAATCTTGGTTGATTCAGTGGAATAATATTTTTAACTATTAAATTCACTGCTCCTCAAGACAAGAGGACATTATATTATATAAATATAAATTTATGTTTGTTTATTTATATTTAGGTCAGATTTCTAGTTCTACAGATAACGTTGATTCCTTGAAAAGTGTGTCTCAGTGTATGGGAGGGTTCATGAGGTGTTTTTGGCAGAAAAAGTAGCCACTGTTTCTGAGAAGCTTATTGATTAAGCACAAAAATGTAAGGGGCTTGACGGTTGAATCAGGTGCTTATTTTTATGTCTGTTTAATTTAATTGTATGAAATAAATTACACTGCTTGCCTTAAGATAGAGTACAACATTTCAGTTGTAGAATTTATTCTATTTTTAATTAATGCAAAGATTTAAAAAAGATATTTTGAGCCTACATTAGCAGAATTCATATTTCTTTTACCTTTAAGGTAGGTTAAAGTAATACAGTAAAAGCTATGTTATCTGGCACGTACCAATCGGAAAGCTCTAGAAACCTGCATTTTGGGAGTGGGTGTGGGCTCCGGGCTCTGGGAGGGAATTGGGTGTGGGAGGGGCTCAGGGCAGGGGTTTGGTGTGCACAATGTGTTTCAGGGTGCCCAATCTGGCACTCACCTACCCCCAGCCCTGAGCTCTCTCCAGCACCCAAACTTCCTCCCTCTTAGTTAACCGGAATTTTTGACTTCCTAGCGCCCCCCACTCCTCCAACATTCTGGCTAACAAAGATTTATTGTACCATTCAAAAATAGCACCATGCCATTAGTTGTTTTCACCAGTTTGGAGCTGGCTCTTACGTAATGGAAAAAGATCAAACCAATTAAGTTAATGCTGTAGTAAATCTCCTTGTTGCATTTGTTAATCACCAATGTATGCATCACGTTTTGTTCCTATAAGCTATGTTTAAATATTAGCATCAATATGGAAAAGTGGGATAGCAGAATTTCTGCATACATAGCAGCTCATCTGGTCCCACAAATTACAGCCCAAATCATTCTCACTCATAAAGAAGTATTGATCTTTGAAAGCTGGGTGGCCAGAGATATATTGAAGTCTCTTAACATACACTCTATAAACACAGCAATCTACTTGTCTCATACATCACTGAGCCTGCACTGAAGAAAAGAATTTGAGGTATGTAATGTCAATCTTGTGCTAACTGTGCCTGTCACGCAAATCAAAATTGTAAATTCTCTGAGCTGACAGGATCTGAGAACTATTTTGGAGCCAATGAATGGTGAGTGACTGCATCCTAGTGCTTCAGCTAGCAAGCTTCTCATGTTCTCCAACAATATTCAGACTGTAATATATACATCCTGTGTCAGCCTTCTATGGGTACAAAGATATAACTTCTACACAATCACAGCTGTTCTGTCGCCTGCCGTCTGCTGCTCTGTAATAGAATAGCATAATCTCCCCTCCATGTAATGCTGACAGGCCATTACAAATTGTGATTTACCCAAGGATATTAACCATAGTCTTGTTGTACAGTGGGTGCTCATGTATGATTTATTAACATATCAGCAGTTTTTATTTACATTGTCCCTTGGGACTTGAATTGCTGTATCTACAGAACCAGAGGGTGTCTCTATTTGATCTTCCTTATTGTGTTAAATGATGAGAAAAAAGTATCCAAAGTATAAGAAAAATGGAAAGTGGAGACACAGAAGAAGATTAAATATAAGTAGGAGGGGAAATGTTCACTTTGAGTTTTTGAAAAAGCTTTGTGCGGATTCTTATTCCATCCAGATTTGTTCTCCTATCCCTAGTAAGTCCCTGTGCACTTTCATTTATTCACAGCACTGACTGGGTTCCACTTTCATCAGGCTGCCATACAGCACTCTCACAAAACATTGCAAATGATTCTGTGCATACATATATAAATGCAAGGTCCGTGCCTGGAGAAACGTACATGCTAACAGCCTGATCCTGCAACACTTTCTGGAAAAAATAGTCCTTATATAAGCAAATTGCACCATTGGCACCCTTATATAAGTAGGACTACTCACAAGAGAGACTCGGGATCGGATTCAAATTTATTCACAGATAGTAAAGCACATATTGCAAGCAGTTGGAGAAAATAGTTTCCTACTTCCATGACTACATAATTGGGAAGGAGGGAGTGGCTGACACAGGAGCCAGCATCTTCCTTCTGACTGGGGGGGTATCAGCCTTACCTAGGAGAAAGTGGGCCACCCACACAATGAAGATGTCAGGCAGGATGGAAGGGAGAATTACAAGCAACTTGGCAACCACCACAGGAGGCACAAAGGGAAATAGTCTGCTGGGTCCAGAACGGGAGGAAGGGAGTTGTGGAGAGGAGGCAGAGTTGTGACATCAGTATACTTGAGTTGTTGTTTTCTGGCACATTCAATATTCAGAAGCATTTGGATCCCTTGGGCCATTTGGGAAGGTTGGTTTGGTTTCGGATTTTTTGCTTCCAGATGCCCAGTTGAAAATTAATTATTAAAGTATTTATATGGCTTAATCCTCCATTCTGCATCACCATGTTTATGCTGGTATAACTCCATTGAAGCCAGTGGTGAAAAGGAATGCAGAACCAGTCCATAGTTTGCCTTTAAAATGCATCTCCTCCAGCATTCCCTAATGTTGCATTCTTAATTGCAACCTTTATATAAAACTGTTACCAGACTTCTCTCTAATGGGGTAGAATGTTAAACCCAACATCTTGGATTGTTTCTATGCCAAGTTATGAGGATATGGGTTTGCTTCTATTAAGGCAAGTATTTTAAACTCATTTGTGTGTCTGGATGCCTGAATTGCAGTTCCTTTTCTGGTTTAATTGTGACTGTCCTGCTGTAACGGGCTCCTGCTTTAGGGGACTTCATAAACAGTCATTTTTCTTTGAGATTATGTGCTTCCCTTTATAGGTAGATCATGTCTAGGCTTTGTAAAATGTTGACTTTTGTCACCTTCTTTCAGATTGTGCAGTATTGTGAAGCAGACATCTTCCTCTTGTCCAGAGACCCAGATCCTCTGTTGCTCCTTCTCATGGGCAAATTGTGCATACTGTAACTGTCATTCACAATTCATCTGCTGAGCTTGCAGAGTGAATCCATCTCTCCTTCATTTGAGGAGCTGTGGCTTCCAGTGCTGCTACAGGTCACCTAGATTTTGCATAAATCAAAAATATTGAAGATACTGTGCTGGAGAAGCAGAATAGCACATAAAACCTAAGGGCAGAGAGCTTAGCAAAATACCAGTCTCATAAACTGGGATTGCAACTAAATGGCATTTTTGTTGTCACTCTCAGCAGAGAGGCCAAGGATGGACTGGGCATGGCAAGAAAGTACTTCAGTCTGCCTTAGGCTGAAAATAGGGCTGAGACCAGGGCAGAGAGCGAGGAAGCTTCCAATACCATTGCTTGGAATAACCTGTCCTGTGTATAAATAAAGGACTTTAGGTGCCAGGACCCTACTCCCAAAAAAGAAAGGAAAATATGTAAAATACTTCAATGACAACTTTCCTCACATAGCACCACAGCACCCCTGAGGGAGAATAAGAAAACCATTGTGCAAGCAACCCCAAGAGAGTGTACACACTGGATACATATCTTGATATTTGAGTTCTTTGTTGTTCTTATTCAGTATTCTTAGGGAAGCTGGTGTGTCATTGATTTCAGTGGAAAATATCTGGAGTTCCTGTGGCACTGTGTGGTGTTTTACATATATATATATATATAAGATATGCAAAACACATTGGCTGACAAGATATATAATCTGTGTTTGTATAATATAATTATTTTTGTCTAATCACACTAAGAATAATTTAATATAATAGTTGCAAAGTTTTTAAAAAATACTACCATCTGCTCTTTTTAATAATTTAATGTATATTCTGCTTTGTTTTTGACTTTATATCAGATTTCTTGTCCTGTTGAAAAACTTATGTACCACTGTTGTCTGGCTTTGTAATATGACTAATTCATCAAAATCTGCTAGCAGTTATCACAGCAAACTAAAAATGCATAAATTTTCCCAATAATATCTGGTTTCAGAGTAGCAGCCGTGTTAGTCTGTATCCGCAAAAAGAAGAACAGGAGTACTTGTGGCACCTTAGAGACTAACACATTTATTAGAGCATAAGCTTTCGTGGACTACAGCCCACTTCTTCGGATGCATATAGCATATATATGCATCCGAAGAAGTGGGCTGTAGTCCACGAAAGCTTATGCTCTAATAAATGTGTTAGTCTCTAAGGTGCCACAAGTACTCCTGTTCTTCTTTTTGCCAATAATATCTGTTCCTCTTCATGATTCAACCTGATCATGTTGGTGGCTTTCAAAATAATTCACTGTTGTTTTGAGATACCAGCATTTGACTACCTATGCAGTATACGTTGTCCTTGCTGGAAATTTACACATGCTGCATCATTTTAAGTCATGTTTTGTGGAAATATTTAAATCACTAAGGAAGTCATTAGGTTTTTATTTTCTGGATAATGGCAAGTACACCTTGACTCTTTTTAGAAAGAAATAATAAAACATTATCCAAATAACTATGGACTTTCCAAGACTATTTATTAATAATAATAATGTGCTGCAAATTTACAAGGTGCTTTAGAGAACATGTAGAAAACAAAAGTATTTCCCCAAATTGCTCACAGTCTAAGTTAGACAAATATGATACAAGAAGAAGAGATCGAATGCAAGAAGAGTGGGAACACATTACCAATGAAACCAGTATAGAAAGGCTTCACAAATCAAGTGGAGTAAGGAGGAATTTGAAACACTTGAAGCAGAGGAGATGGGCAGCTGTTGCAGGTTAGAGTGGTCTGAAACCAAGAGTGGGGGAAAGAGACAAGGGCTTTGTCTTCACTGCTTAAAAAAAAAAAAGTTTAGTTTTACCATGAGGTAAACTAAGTGAGGCCCACCCAAGGTAGGGGTATAGTGCTGACCTTGCCTAATTTACCTGCCAGTAAAATTAAGTGCCTTGTCTTCACTGTTTTTGCCATGGGATATCTCATGCAGTAAAAACACATCCTTTTTTTTAGCAGCAAAGACGAGGCCAAAGGGTACAATTCTGAGAGAGGATGCAGAGGAATGTAAGGAATGAGAGGAGATGTACAATGAAATGATAGAGCTGTGAGTGACGTAAAACTGTTCGCAGCCCTAATTTTGAGAATACAGAACTTGATGTGGAAGTTCTTGAATTCAAATAGGAGTAGTGATTTGGTTTCAGCCAGATGATAAGAGGAGGATTTTAACTGTGGTAATGTAGTTAAAAGGGAAGGTGGCTGTGACGGGTTGGATCACAGAAACCTCCTTGGGACAGCCAACTGATGTGCTGAGACTACCCTTGAGCCTGTTTCCCCTGGCAGCTTGGGACTTCAGTGCCCTGCCTGGTTTGAGCCAGACATGCTAGCCTGCTGCAAACCCAGACCCAGGACTGAACCACCTCCCTCAACAGCTGCATTCTTTATTGCTACAGAGGAGTTTGAGACACCCTCCTATTCCCCCAGCAGTCCATGTGACTTCAACCCCCTTTCCCCCCCAGGGCTTCCTTCTCGCTGCTAACCAACCCTGGGACAGATTCTGCCACATTAAAGAAATCATTACCTAGTAGAAACACTGCAAAATTGTGTGCCACTGTTGCAAAAGTCAGCTCAGCCTGCAAATCCCTAGTTTGCATGTATACTTTAGCTAAAGGGGCAAGGACTTTGTAACCTCCCACCAGTTCTAATTTTGCCATTTTCCCTGGCAATAAATCCTTCTCCTGGATCAGGTCCCTCCTGACTACAGAAATCTCTGCACCTGTGTCTCTTAAAACAACAAAAAAAACCAGGAGTACTTGTGGCACCTTAGAGACTAACAAATTTATTAGTAAATTTAATAAATTTGTTAGTCTCTAAGGTGCCACAAGTACTCCTGTTCTTTTTGCAGATACAGACTAACACGGCTGCTACTCTGAAACCTCTTAAACCAACGAGTACTTTCCCATTAAGTTTAACCGCATGCATATGCTCACTGCTTGATTGTGTAGAAGCAACCTTTACAAATCCTGTGTGGAAAGAGGCAGCAGCCTGGCTCTGAGAAGCAGCAGCTTCATGTGTTACTTGCTTCCTGTTTCCACTCAGCAAGGGACATTTATTCCTCAGGTGCCCACTGGATTTACAATGATAGCACCTCATGGGCGCTTCTGCTTGTACAGGAGATTTGGGACGAGTAAAAGGAATGGGGAGGTGAACGCCCAGCCTTCTTTTTCCCAAGGGTAAAACGGTGATTCTGCTTTCCACCAATCCTGTACCCTTCTGCCAGTGGTTTATGTTTAATTGCAGCTTGTCTTGCTCATAAGAGTCTGCAAACTAGCTAATTCACCCACTTTTGTCCCACAAATACTGTTTTACATCATCACTGCACATATTCAGGAATTGTTCCAGAGTTACCAGATCACACATTTCTCCCAAGCTTGTAATGCCTTTCCCCCTCACCCACTTATCTACCAAATCTCTCATTTCATGTACATAAGCCACATTACTCAATCCAGATCCCCTTTTAAGACTCCTGAATTTAACCCTGTAGGTTTCAGGTGTAATCTGAAGGTGATGAAATATTTAGCAATATCACTGGATTCTTCATACTGTGGACACAGTCGCTCCCATTTGTGGATTTTTGGGGAAGTGAAGCCAGCAGCTGGAGGGTTCTGTCTCTTCCATTCCATAACAGCCAGTTCATGCTTCTGGGCCTGTATTTCTCTGTCTTTTAATTCCAGGGCTCTTTTGTTCCTGGCTGCTTCTGCTTCCATAGCCATTTTGTGGGCAGTTGCCTCTGCTTCTTTGAGCTTCAGTTGAAACTCCTGGTCCTTTGCCTTCTCTTCTGCTTCCAGTCTGGCCAGCTCTAGTTTACTAGCTGCCTCGCTGGTAGTCATTTTCCTGCTGTCTTGTGCTGGCCCCCTCTGCAGTTCACTGAAACTGGGATGCACTCTGTTTAGAGGCTTCTTAGTTAACAGAGACTTTCCCAGTGTTCAGCCTTTCTGGGCAATTTGCAACCTGTGCAGTTCTAGCTTCTTCTGATCTTCACTCTTACTTATTTTGCTTACTTTTCTGTCTCTTTTCCCTTACCCGAAATAAGCAAACAGAAAACAACAAACCAGTAACCAATTTGTCTGTTCTCCAGCCACCACACCCAAAACTCACTTAAAATCACTACCAATATCTCAAAGCAATCAGTTGTGCACAGATCCTGCCGACTACAACACTGTGATGGGTTGGATCACAGAAAACCCATTAGGAGCTGGGCATCTGAGTGTTAGAGACAGGAACGCTTCTTAAGCTGTTTTTGGTTAAGCCTGCAGTTTGTGGGACGTAGTTCAGACCTGGGTCTGGGTTTGCAGCAGGTTAGCGTGTCTGACTCAACCCAGGCAGGGCACTGAAGTCTCAAGCTGCCAGGGGAAACAGGCTCAGGGGTAGTCTTGGCACATCAGTTGGCATTTCCCAAGGGGTTTTCTGTGATCCAACCGGTCACAGTGGCGACAAGAAAGAAGGGGGTTACAGTAATCAAACAGAGTTGAGCAAGGAGGAAAGTAAAAGGAGTGAATGGAAAGGATGGGGATAAGAAGGGGAAGACAATAACAGAAAATGTAGAAGTGGCAGAAGTGCTAAAGGACTTTTTTTTTGTTCCTTTTCATCAAAAAGGTTAGTAGTGATCAGATGTCTAATATAGTGAATGCCAGTGAAAATGAGGTAGGATCTCAGGCTAAAATAGGGTCAGAACAAATTAAAAATTACTTAGATAAGTTAGATGTCTTCACGTCACCAGGGCCTGATGAAATACATCTTAAAATGCTCAAGCAGCTGACCGAGAAGATACCTGAGCCATTAGACTGAGACTACAGGGGATGAAGTGAGGGTCACTAATGGGAGATGAGAAAGATTTGGAAAGACTGGAAGAGGGCAAATATGTAATGCCAATCTATAAAAAGGGATATAAAGGCAACCCAGGGAATTACAGGCCAGTCAGTTTAACTTCTGAAAAATAATGGAGCAAAAAAAATCAAGCAATCAGTTTGTAAACATAGAAGATAAGGTGATAAGTAACACTCAACATGGATTTGTCAAGAACAAATCACGTCAAATTAACCTAATAACTTTCTTTGACAGGGTAACACGCCTTGTGGATGGGGCGGGGAAACCATAAATGTGATATATATTGACTTTAGTAAGGCTTTTGATACTGTCTCTCATTACCTTCTCATAAACAAACTGGGGAAATATAGCCTAGACGGAGCTACTATAAGCTGGGTGCATAACTGGTTGGAAAACTGTTCCCAGAGAGTAGTTATCAGTGGTTCACAGTCAAGCTGAAAGCGCACATCAAATGGGGTCCCGCAGGGATTGGTTCTGGGTCTAGTTCTGTTCAGTGTTTTCATACATGATTTAGATAATGGCCAAGAAGAGTACACATATAAAGTTTGCAGAGGATAGGATTGAAATTCAAAATGATCTGGACAAATTGGAGAAATAGACTGAAGTAAATAGGATGAAATTCAATAAGGACAAATGCAAAGTACTCCATTTAGGAAGGAACAATCAGTTGCACACATACAAAATGGGAAATGACTGCCTAGGAAGGAGTACTGCAGAAAGGGATCTGAGGGTCATAATGGATCAATAGCTAAATATGAGTCAACAGTGTAACACTGCAAAAAAAAACAAACATCATTCTGGGATGTATGAGCAGCAGTGTTGTAAGCAAGACATGAGAAGTAATTCTTCCACTCTCCTACATGCTGACAAAGCCTCAACTAGAGTATTGTATACAGTTCTGGGTGCCATATTTCAGGAAAGATGTGGACAAATTGGAAAAAATCCAGAGGAGAGCAACAAAAATGATTAAAGGACTAGAAAACATGATCTATGGGGAAAGACAAAAAAAATTGGGTTGTTTACTCTGGAGAAGAGAAGACTAAGGGGGGACATAATAGTTTTCAAGTACATAAAAGGTTGTTACAAGGAGGAGGGAGAAAAATTGTTCTTATTAACCTCTGAGGATAGCACAAGAAGCAATGGGCTTAAATTGCTACAAAGGAGTTTTAGGTTGGACATTAGGAAAAACTTCCTGTCAGGGTAGTTAAGCACTGGAACAAACTCCGACGGCGATTGTGGAATCTCCATCCTTGGAGGTTTTTAAGAACAGGTTAGACAAACACATGTCAGGAGTGTTCTAGTTATTATTAGTCCTGCCTTGAGTGCAGAGGACTGGACTAGATGACCTCTTGAGGTCCCTTCCAGTCATATGATTCTATGAATAGAGCCCATAGGATGGAATTTATACTTGGTAGAAGGCTGTAAATAAAACAACAGTTGAAGCAGACTGTGTAAATTGTTAGTGATGGAGGAGTGACTTATTGAGGTCCCTTCCAGTCTTACACTTCTATGATTCACTTCTATGATGGTCTTTAGAGGGCTTATTTTACAGTAGGTGTCATGGAACAAAATAACACTGTCAACATACTCTGATTTAGCTGAAGCAAAATCAGGCTTTATTCTGAGGAAAGTACCTTGTGTGGTCTAGAGCCAGGAAGCCATTGCATTGAGCAAATATTGACTGGTACTCACTGAGTTCTTAGATAGTCAGTGTAGGGGGCCTCTGGTAGGCAATGACCAATAGGGCGCTAGTTATGCTAATTTAATTACAAGCCCTGCACAGGTTGCATGAGTTCTGTACAGTAGAAAGAAGCAACAAGACTTTTTAATACCTACTTCCACATCAGAACTAAAATAGCTCATTTGTTCATTAATAGCGTATATTAATTGATTAGAAATAGATTGATTAAAGTCATTTTACAGCCTGATTTTACAGCCCTTACTCAGCTTGGTGAGCACTTACTCATGGGTAAGACTCTAAGAAATTTGTGAGGGTTTTGGTTCAAAAGTTGCAGCCAGTTTGTTTAAATTGTGGTTCAAAGCATGCAGTCTATCTTCCGAAACATGGAACAGCACAGAAGAGACACTGTATGTCCTGCTTGGCTCTCCATGACAACCATGACAAAGAAGTGGCTGGGCCAGATTTGAGTGGCATTGCAACCCCATCTGCCAGGTCACAATGCCACTCACTCAAATATGGCCCATCCACCCCTCCATCGTGTCAGCCCAAATTCGAGTGAGTGGATTGCTATTTATTATGTATTTTGATGTGCTGAATTCAAATATGACAATTAAAACAACTGATTGGCTACTGTTTCTAAGATATTTAAGTTTTTATATTTTATGTCTATGTATATTGTGTAGATAGTAGAGTTTTAATCATAAATTGTAAACCTAGGTCTTTTCCTGTGTTTATGGTTGCTTTACATGATAATATTTCACCTGTCCTGTTTATGTAACACTTTAAAAATCAGCAAAATGGTTATATAAATAAAATTTATTATGAAACAAGGCAAAAAACTTATTATGTACATAGTTTAGTCCTATTCAATGTCTACTCGGCGCTTCTTGGCTTGTCTCTTGTATTTATTAAATGGAGCATCTCTTGTCACTGTCCAGCAATAGTCTGCAAGCATTGATGGGCTCCATTTGCCCTGATAGTGTTTCTCCATTGTTGCAATGTCCTGGTGAAATCGCTCGCCGTGCTCGTCGCTCACTGCTCTGCAGTTCGGTGGAAAAAAATCTAGATGAGAGTGCAAAAAATGTATCTTTAGTGACATGTTGCAACCAAGGCTTTTGTATGCCTTGAGGAGGTTTTCCACCAACAACCGGTAGTTGTTGTCTGCCTTGTTGTTTCCAAGAAAATGTATTGCCACTAACTGGAAGGCTTTCCATGCCGTCTTTTCCTTGCCATGCAGTGCATGGTCAAATGCATCATCTCGAAGAAGTTCACGAATCTGACGACCAACAAAGACACCTTCCTTTATCTTAGCTTCAGTTAACCTTGGAAATTTTCCACAGAGGTACTTGAAAGCTGCTTGTGTTTTGTCAATGACCTTGACAAAGTTTTTCATCAGACCCAGCTTGATGTGTAAGGGTGGTAACAAAATCTTCCTTGATTCAACAAGTGGTGGATGCTGAACACTTTTCCTCCCAGGCTCCAATGACTGTCGGAGTGGCTAATCTTTCTTGATGTAATGGGAATCTCTTGCACGACTATCCCATTCGCAGAGAAAACAGCAGTACTTTGTGTATCCATTCTGCAGACCAAGCAAGAGAGCAACAACCTTCAAATTGCCACAAAGCTGCCACTGATGTTGGTCATAGTTTATGCACCTCAAAAGTTGTTTCACGTTTTCATAGGTTTCCTTCATATGGACTGCATGACCAACTGGAATTGATGGCAAAACATTGCCATTCTGCAGTAAAACAGCTTTAAGACTCGTCTTCGATGAATCAATGAACAGTCTCCACTCATCTGGATCGTGAACGATGTTGAGGGCTGCCATCACACCATCGATGTTGTTGCAGGCTATCAGATCACCTTCCATGAAGAAGAATGGGACAAGATCCTTTTGACCGTCACGGAACATGGAAACCCTAACATCACCTGCCAGGAGATTCCACTGCTGTAGTCTGGAGCCCAACAGCTCTGCCTTACTCTTGAGTAGTTCTAAATCCCTGACAAGGTCATTCAGTTCACCTTGTGTTATGAGGTGTGGTTCAGAGGAGGAGGATGGGAGAAAATGTGGGTCCTGTGACATTGATGGTTCAGGACCAGAAGTTTCATCCTCTTCCTCTTCCTCGTCTGACTCAAGTGAGAATGATTCTGGTGCATCAGGAACCGGCAGTCCTTCTCCGTGGGGTACTGGGCGTATAGCTGATGGAATGTTTGGATAATGCACAGTCCACTTTTTCTTCTTTGACACACCTTTCCCAACTGGAGGCACCATGTAGAAGTAACAATTGCTGGTATGATCTGTTGGCTCTCTTCAAATCCTTGGCACTGCAAAAGACATAGATTTTCTTCTCCTGTTCAACCACTGGCGAAGATTTGTTGCACAAGTGTTGCGGCATATGTGTGGGGCCCACCTCTTGTCCTGATCTCCAATTTTGCAGCCAAAATAAAGGTAATAGGCTTTCTTAACCATAGTAGTTATACTGCGCTTTTGTGATGCAAAAGTCACTTCACCACAAACATAGCAGAAGTTATCTGCACTGTTCACACAAGTACGAGGCATCTCTGCTCACTTTGGCTAAACAAAAATGTGTCCCTTTGCAAAATCAAACACTGACAAATAAGAGAGCATGACACTGTATGATTTCTAGAGCTGATATAGGGCAATTTGTTCAGCAGAGTGATGTAAGCTTCATTACGATTGCATCATTCATGACTTTTAGGAATAACATGATGCAATTCATATCATGTATGACGCAATACCAGCTTCAGATTGCATCATTCATTGTTTTGCCTAAAAAGCAAGTACTGTCCAAACCCAGTCATAGATTTATTCATAGATCCAGTGAAAGATGTATTTTAGTCATTTCTGGTTTAAATTGAGATGCCTTCCCTTTATAACTCACTTATCCTCCGCCATTCCCAAGTTAAGGGTCGTATATACTGACCCAATAGCATATCTTGAAAACTAGAGCCAATCAACAATTTTAAGCATCATTTTCGTTCTCAGCGACCCAGAATTAGTAAAGTTTGACTACATTTATTTCAGAAGCATTTTGGCTGTAGAGCAGGGTAATTTAAAGCATATTTGAGGACTAACAGCTTCAGAGGGGTATTTTGTTCTACTGGTCACTATAGTGAACGTTCAGCTATTTTAGTAAAAAACTACCTTCCAAAAAGCAGCTGCTCTTGCTGTGTATGCATTTTCTCATCACTTGTACTCACTAGTAGGGTTTTCAGTTGTAACTTAAGGACCAGCCTGGAAATGATTTCTTGACTTTGATTTCAAAAGCAGGAAACAGAGTAACCTACTGACCGCTACACTTACCTACATGCCTCCAGCTTCCATCCAGGACACACCACACGATCCATTGTCTACAGCCAAGCTCTAAGATATAACCGCATTTGCTCCAATCCCTCGGATAGAGACAAGCACCTACAAGATCTCTATCAAGCATTCTTAAAACTACAATACCCACCTGCTGAAGTGAAAAAACAGATTGACAGAGCCAGACGAGTACCCAGAAGTCACCTCCTACAAGACAGGCCCAACAAAGAAAATAACAGAACACCACTAGCTGTCACCTTCAGCCCCCAACTAAAACCTCTCCAGCGCATCATCAGAGATCTACAACCTATCCTGAAAGATGATCCTTTACTCTCACAGATCTTGGGAGACAGACCTGTCCTCGCTTACAGACAACCCCCCAACCTAAAGCAAATACTCACCAGCAACCACACATCACTGAACAAAACCACTAACCCAGGAACCTATCCTTGTAACAAACCCCGATGCCAACTCTGTCCACATATCTATTCAAGTGACATCATCATAGGACCTAATCACATCAGCCATACCATCAGGGGCTCGTTCACCTGCACATCTACCAATGTGATATATGCCATCATGTGCCAGCAATGCCCCTCTGCCATGTACATTGGCCAAACCGGACAGTCTCTACGCAAAAGAATTAATGGACACAAATCTGACATCAGGAATCAAAATACTCAAAAACCAGTGGGAGAACACTTTAACCTGTCTGGTCATTCAGTGACAGACCTGCGGGTGGCTATATTACAACAGAAAAACTTCAAAAACAGACTCCAAAGAGAGACTGCTGAGCTAGAATTGATATGCAAACTAGACACAATCAACTCCGGTTTGAATAAGGACTGGGAATGGCTGAGCCATTACAAACATTGAATCTATCTCCCCTTGTAAGTATTCTCACACTTCTTATCAAACTGTCTGTACTGGGCTAGCTTGATTATCACTTCAAAAGTTTTTTTTCTCTTAATTAATTGGCCTCTCAGAGTTGGTAAGACAACTCCCACCTGTTTATGCTCTCTGTATGTGTGTATATATATCTCCTCAATATATGTTCCATTCTATATGCATCCGAAGAAGTGGGCTGTAGTCCACGAAAGCTTATGCTCTAATAAATTTGTTAGTCTCTAAGGTGCCACAAGTACTCCTGTTCTTCTTTTTGCGGATACAGACTAACACGGCTGTTACTCTGAAACCTGTCATTATGCAAGGCACTGCATTTAGCCGTATGGAATGGAAATCCATCAACCTCATGAAAAAACTCGTACAGATACAGACAGACATCATCTTCCTTTCCAAATGCAAGCAGATGGACATCATACCAAAAGGACTAAAGGTAAAAAATCCATTACAATCTACATATCACACAGACTATGCTGAGAGACTGTGTCACACACTCTCAAAGAAACTGCGAAACCACCTGATCAGCATCCTATACAGCAAACAGGGAAAGATTAAGAATGAGCTCTCAGAACTGGATACTCTCATAAGAAACCAACCTTCCACACAAACTTCCTCATGGATAGACTTTACAAAAACTAGACAAGCCATTTACAAGACAAACTTTGCCTCTCTACAAAGGAAAAAGGACACTAAACTATCTAAACTGCTACATGCCACAAGCAGCCACAACAGTAGTTCCCTTAACCCACCCAGCAATATTGTTAATCTTTCCAGCTATACTCTTAGCCCAGCAGAAGAGTCTGTCCTATCTCGGGGCCTCTCCTTTTGTCCCTCCAGACCCATGAATATGATACAGTTCTGCGGTGACCTAGAATCCTACTTTCGACGTCTCCGACTCAAAGAATATTTCCAACATACCTCTGAACAGCATACTAACCCACAGAATCCTCCCTACCAGCACTACAAAAAAAAGGATTCTGCATGGACTCCTCCGGACGGTCGAAACAACAGACTGGATTTCTACATAGATTGCTTCCGTCGACGTGCAAAGGCTGAAATTGTGGAAAAGCAACATCACTTGCCACATAACCTCAGCCATGCTGAACACAACGCCATCTACAGCCTCAGAAACAACCCTGACATCATAATCAAAAAGGCTGACAAAGGAGGTGCTGTCGTCATCATGAATAAATTGGAATATGACCAGGAGGCTGCTAGACAGCTCTCTAACACCACATTCTACAGGCCATTATCCTCTGATCCCACTGAGGATTACCTAAAGAAACTACACCATCTGCTAAAAAAACTCCCTGACAAAGCACAGGAACAAATCCGTACAGACACATGCCTAGAACCCCGACCAGGGGTATTCTATTTGCTACCCAAGATCCATAAACCTGGATATCCTGGACGCCCCATCATCTCAGGCATTGGCACCCTAACATCAGGCTTGTCTGGTTATGTAGACTCTCTCCTCAGACCCTACGCTACCAGCACTCCCAGCTATCTTCGAGACACCACTGACTTCCTGAGGAAACTACAATCCATCGGTGATCTTCCAGAAAACACCATCCTGGCCACTATGGACGTAGAAGCCCTCTACACCAATATTCCACACAAAGATGGACTACAAGCTATCAGGAACAGTATCCCTGATAATGTCACAGCTAACCTGGTGGCTGAACTTTGTGATTTTGTCCTCACCCACAACTATTTCACATTTGGGGACAATATATACCTTCAAGTCAGCGGCACTGCTATGGGTACCCGCATGGCCCCACAATATGCCAACATTTTTATGGCTGACTTAGAACAACGCTTCCTTAGCTCTCGTCCCCTAACGCCCCTACTCTACTTGCGCTACATTGATGACATCTTCATCATCTGGACCCATGGAAAAGAAGCCCTTGAGGAATTTCACCATGATTTCAATAATTTCCATCCCACCATCAACCTCAGCCTAGATCAATCCACACAAGCGGTCCATTTCCTGGACACTACTGTGCTAATAAGCGATGGTCACATCAATACCACCCTATACCGGAAACCTACTGACCGCTACACTTACCTACATGCCTCCAGCTTCCATCCAGGACACACCACACGATCCATTGTCTACAGCCAAGCTCTAAGATATAACCGCATTTGCTCCAATCCCTCGGATAGAGACAAGCACCTACAAGATCTCTATCAAGCATTCTTAAAACTACAATACCCACCTGCTGAAGTGAAAAAACAGATTGACAGAGCCAGACGAGTACCCAGAAGTCACCTCCTACAAGACAGGCCCAACAAAGAAAATAACAGAACACCACTAGCTGTCACCTTCAGCCCCCAACTAAAACCTCTCCAGCGCATCATCAGAGATCTACAACCTATCCTGAAAGATGATCCTTTACTCTCACAGATCTTGGGAGACAGACCTGTCCTCGCTTACAGACAACCCCCCAACCTAAAGCAAATACTCACCAGCAACCACACATCACTGAACAAAACCACTAACCCAGGAACCTATCCTTGTAACAAACCCCGATGCCAACTCTGTCCACATATCTATTCAAGTGACATCATCATAGGACCTAATCACATCAGCCATACCATCAGGGGCTCGTTCACCTGCACATCTACCAATGTGATATATGCCATCATGTGCCAGCAATGCCCCTCTGCCATGTACATTGGCCAAACCGGACAGTCTCTACGCAAAAGAATTAATGGACACAAATCTGACATCAGGAATCAAAATACTCAAAAACCAGTGGGAGAACACTTTAACCTGTCTGGTCATTCAGTGACAGACCTGCGGGTGGCTATATTACAACAGAAAAACTTCAAAAACAGACTCCAAAGAGAGACTGCTGAGCTAGAATTGATATGCAAACTAGACACAATCAACTCCGGTTTGAATAAGGACTGGGAATGGCTGAGCCATTACAAACATTGAATCTATCTCCCCTTGTAAGTATTCTCACACTTCTTATCAAACTGTCTGTACTGGGCTAGCTTGATTATCACTTCAAAAGTTTTTTTTCTCTTAATTAATTGGCCTCTCAGAGTTGGTAAGACAACTCCCACCTGTTTATGCTCTCTGTATGTGTGTATATATATCTCCTCAATATATGTTCCATTCTATATGCATCCGAAGAAGTGGGCTGTAGTCCACGAAAGCTTATGCTCTAATAAATTTGTTAGTCTCTAAGGTGCCACAAGTACTCCTGTTCTTCTTTTTGCGGATACAGACTAACACGGCTGTTACTCTGAAACCTGTCATTATGCAAGGCACTGCATTTAGCCGTATGGAATGGAAATCCATCAACCTCATGAAAAAACTCGTACAGATACAGACAGACATCATCTTCCTTTCCAAATGCAAGCAGATGGACATCATACCAAAAGGACTAAAGGTAAAAAATCCATTACAATCTACATATCACACAGACTATGCTGAGAGACTGTGTCACACACTCTCAAAGAAACTGCGAAACCACCTGATCAGCATCCTATACAGCAAACAGGGAAAGATTAAGAATGAGCTCTCAGAACTGGATACTCTCATAAGAAACCAACCTTCCACACAAACTTCCTCATGGATAGACTTTACAAAAACTAGACAAGCCATTTACAAGACAAACTTTGCCTCTCTACAAAGGAAAAAGGACACTAAACTATCTAAACTGCTACATGCCACAAGCAGCCACAACAGTAGTTCCCTTAACCCACCCAGCAATATTGTTAATCTTTCCAGCTATACTCTTAGCCCAGCAGAAGAGTCTGTCCTATCTCGGGGCCTCTCCTTTTGTCCCTCCAGACCCATGAATATGATACAGTTCTGCGGTGACCTAGAATCCTACTTTCGACGTCTCCGACTCAAAGAATATTTCCAACATACCTCTGAACAGCATACTAACCCACAGAATCCTCCCTACCAGCACTACAAAAAAAAGGATTCTGCATGGACTCCTCCGGACGGTCGAAACAACAGACTGGATTTCTACATAGATTGCTTCCGTCGACGTGCAAAGGCTGAAATTGTGGAAAAGCAACATCACTTGCCACATAACCTCAGCCATGCTGAACACAACGCCATCTACAGCCTCAGAAACAACCCTGACATCATAATCAAAAAGGCTGACAAAGGAGGTGCTGTCGTCATCATGAATAAATTGGAATATGACCAGGAGGCTGCTAGACAGCTCTCTAACACCACATTCTACAGGCCATTATCCTCTGATCCCACTGAGGATTACCTAAAGAAACTACACCATCTGCTAAAAAAACTCCCTGACAAAGCACAGGAACAAATCCGTACAGACACATGCCTAGAACCCCGACCAGGGGTATTCTATTTGCTACCCAAGATCCATAAACCTGGATATCCTGGACGCCCCATCATCTCAGGCATTGGCACCCTAACATCAGGCTTGTCTGGTTATGTAGACTCTCTCCTCAGACCCTACGCTACCAGCACTCCCAGCTATCTTCGAGACACCACTGACTTCCTGAGGAAACTACAATCCATCGGTGATCTTCCAGAAAACACCATCCTGGCCACTATGGACGTAGAAGCCCTCTACACCAATATTCCACACAAAGATGGACTACAAGCTATCAGGAACAGTATCCCTGATAATGTCACAGCTAACCTGGTGGCTGAACTTTGTGATTTTGTCCTCACCCACAACTATTTCACATTTGGGGACAATATATACCTTCAAGTCAGCGGCACTGCTATGGGTACCCGCATGGCCCCACAATATGCCAACATTTTTATGGCTGACTTAGAACAACGCTTCCTTAGCTCTCGTCCCCTAACGCCCCTACTCTACTTGCGCTACATTGATGACATCTTCATCATCTGGACCCATGGAAAAGAAGCCCTTGAGGAATTTCACCATGATTTCAATAATTTCCATCCCACCATCAACCTCAGCCTAGATCAATCCACACAAGCGGTCCATTTCCTGGACACTACTGTGCTAATAAGCGATGGTCACATCAATACCACCCTATACCGGAAACCTACTGACCGCTACACTTACCTACATGCCTCCAGCTTCCATCCAGGACACACCACACGATCCATTGTCTACAGCCAAGCTCTAAGATATAACCGCATTTGCTCCAATCCCTCGGATAGAGACAAGCACCTACAAGATCTCTATCAAGCATTCTTAAAACTACAATACCCACCTGCTGAAGTGAAAAAACAGATTGACAGAGCCAGACGAGTACCCAGAAGTCACCTCCTACAAGACAGGCCCAACAAAGAAAATAACAGAACACCACTAGCTGTCACCTTCAGCCCCCAACTAAAACCTCTCCAGCGCATCATCAGAGATCTACAACCTATCCTGAAAGATGATCCTTTACTCTCACAGATCTTGGGAGACAGACCTGTCCTCGCTTACAGACAACCCCCCAACCTAAAGCAAATACTCACCAGCAACCACACATCACTGAACAAAACCACTAACCCAGGAACCTATCCTTGTAACAAACCCCGATGCCAACTCTGTCCACATATCTATTCAAGTGACATCATCATAGGACCTAATCACATCAGCCATACCATCAGGGGCTCGTTCACCTGCACATCTACCAATGTGATATATGCCATCATGTGCCAGCAATGCCCCTCTGCCATGTACATTGGCCAAACCGGACAGTCTCTACGCAAAAGAATTAATGGACACAAATCTGACATCAGGAATCAAAATACTCAAAAACCAGTGGGAGAACACTTTAACCTGTCTGGTCATTCAGTGACAGACCTGCGGGTGGCTATATTACAACAGAAAAACTTCAAAAACAGACTCCAAAGAGAGACTGCAGAGCTAGAATTGATATGCAAACTAGACACAATCAACTCCGGTTTGAATAAGGACTGGGAATGGCTGAGCCATTACAAACGTTGACTCTATCTCCCCTTGTAAGTACTCTCACACTTCTTATCGCACTGTCTGTACTCGGCTAGCTTGATTATCACTTCAAAAGTTTTTTTTCTCTTAATTAATTGGCCTCTCAGAGTTGGTAAGACAACTCCCATCTGTTTATGCTCTCTGTATGTGTGTATATATATCTCCTCATTATATGTTCCATTCTATATGCATCCGAAGAAGTGGGCTGTAGTCCACGAAAGCTTATGCTCTAATAAATTTGTTAGTCTCTAAGGTGCCATAAGTACTCCTGTTCTTCTTTTTGCGGATACAGACTAACACGGCTGTTACTCTGAATCAAGGACCAGGGATGTTCCACGCAATGACTGCAGAATAAACGGGTGGAATGAGCCCAGTCAAAGCAGACTGGAAGAAATAGCGTGGAGCCTAGGTGTATGCTTGGATACATCCTGTGATTGATACTCTTCTTTAGTTCTGCTGCCTGAGAGGTGGCAATAAACACTTCCTGGGTGGAATCTTAGTACTGGATCCTGCAAAGATTTAAACAAAAAGCTTGTGTTTAGTGGAAGTGCTCACATGTATAAAGTTAATCATGTGCATAAGTCTTTGCAGCATCAGAGCCTTGTTTCATAAAATGGGAGAACTGTGGGGCCATATTACAAATCAGTGTCATCAGATACAGTATCTTCCAAATAGTATGTCATTTTGCTATGTTCTGTCATAGCACTTCTATCTCAAAAGCATTTATCTCAGTTTAGTTTTAATTCCTATCTGTGAACATAGGTTTAAATGTGTTTTAACAATATCTTCATGGTTACAGTATCAAGATTCTGTTTGGTTTCCTGTCTCTTCTGCATATATCTGAGCTGTATACAGCTGAAAATAGAAATGTGCTCTAAAACATAGTGGAATTCAATGTGCAAGTACCAGTGGATTTTAAATGACACATTACAATGCACAGTAGTGTAGATGACTGTATAGTTATAAAATTATAATTAGGTATGTGGGAACTGAGAACATCTGCTATGGGGATGACACTTACTGCAGCCAAATTAAAAATAAAACTACATGTTGTAAAAAATCTCATAAAAACATCTTGACCAGATTATATAATACAGAGGGCATATTTTTAATCATTAAATGGGGGTAATCAATAAACAAAAACATTTTGTAATATTCCCTTATGTTACCCCCTCTTCCATTAAGAACTTGCACTTGATATGGGTGAACAGCTTGTGTTGAAAATATAGATGCAACTGATCTACGTATTTTCTTGCAACAGATTCCAACTAATGCTTGAGCACCACATGAATTAGTTCAATGATGCTGACATTCAAAACCATAAGGCCTTCAACGGCACTTGTGTGTATTAGAAGAAGAAAAGAACTGGAATTTGTCTAAAAAGAATTTAGACAAATTTGACATCCTTGAAATTTCATTTCATTTGGGGCTGATTCAAAACCCATTAAAGTCAATGCCCAGTGACTTCAGGGCACTTTAGACCATGGCCTTGGTGATTTTATAGATATCAGTCTGAACTCAAAACAAGCACGCACCATAATACAGAGCCACTTTATGAACAGAGACAATGCTTTCATAAAGGTTTTAAAATTTAGTAAGACATTTTATTACATAATCAATTAAAACGTTGAGAGATTATTTCATTTATTAAGGGTGGGGCTGTCAGCACCATCTATTATTGAAGCTACCCAGGATTTCCCATTGTAAAACTCTGTTTTCAGTTGCTTATAATTTTGACAGTTTTAACAGTTTCGACTGAAATTTTCCATGTATCTGTCTCATGCTGAATATTTTTGGAAAATCTCTGCCATTTCCAAGAATAAAGGTAAAGAAAAAATACGCTTTTTTTTGTCCATGTTAAAAGATTCTGGTGACCTTTTCTTTGAGAAGCTCTAGTGCCCCACTCTCACACACACTTTGGAGCTGGTGCTTGAAATTTGGCAGGGGCACAGCCTTTGTATCAGGGATGTGTTTTTTTTCCTGTATCTGTGAAAATCTGCCAAAATTTTGGTCAAGTTAGAGCATCTAAAAAATCGCATGCTAGAGTTTGGCATCTAAAATTCTCTGAACGTTCCATCCGTGCTGAGCATGCTCAAGCCCAGGGCTTCAGGGGACTCATCTAGACTTTCCTTGCAGTTGCTGTTGTCGGCTGTGCTGAGGCCAGAGCCAGAACTTTAAAACTGGCAGCCTGTTTCTCTTGTGTTTCAGTGCACCTTGTGCTGGCACCCAGGCAGCATGAAGGAGGAAGCTACCTGATTTGAATGCAGAGGGACCAAGATCTGAACCTGAAGTGGGGGAGTAGATTGGGACAAAGAGCCTGAGGATATGGGGAAGACCAAGACTGGAGAGTGGTGGGATAGGAAAAGGGAAACTGAAATTAGCAATAGGGATGGGGGAAGCCTGGGACTGGTAGTTGGGAGGACAGCAAAGGGGACTGAGACTAAATATACACTATCTTTTTCATCTGAAGAGTTCCCGGGAAGGTGCTAAAATATTGTATTATTCTAGTGACTAAACTGTCAGGGTCTCCAAAAACCAATTAACCTTCAGCCAAAGATGGCTCAAGTTGAAAAATTCCTGATTCAAGAACCGAGTAGTCCTTACAGACAAAGAACAATCAGCTTACATTTTACAAAATGTGAAAGATAGGTGCACTTTAACAGGGCTCCTAGATCTGGACATTGTCCTGTGGTTATAAATATGATATGACTGCTCGGTGTAATTTACTATTCAACCTATTGTCATTACACATTCAGAATCAGGGAAAGAGATAATGTATTGACAGAGTAAAGGATGAACTTCTTTCTGACCTTGGCTGTCTGGAATGCTGAGCCGATGCAGTAAACAGTTTCTCTGCCCACCTTTTAAGAACATTAAGAGCTGTTAACAAAGAAAAGACTGATGGTATGCATTCTAGTATTTTAACTCAGTGAGGCATGTATGCCATTCTATCCTCCAAAATGCAATAATCAGCAAGTCAGATAAATGAACAGAGTATTCAAATATTTTTATATAAAAGATAGAGAGAGAGAATGAAATAAGATGACCAGATGATAAAACATTTATCCCCATCAGTAGAAATATATTATGGTTTCTCTCAGGTGGAGAAATCAGAAACGAGAGAGAGTAAATTCCTCTGATCAGTAAGAATAAATGTGATAATTATCATGCTTGCTCAGATTCATTTACATGCTTTAGTAAGCATTACTTTTGAATATAAAGTGTAAGATCAAAGTGTGGGAGATCCTGAGCAGTTACATGGATAACAGAGACTGGTCTATATTGGAGACAGTGTAGTCTAAGGGTACGTCTTCACTTACTGGAGGGTCCGGCGGCCAGCAATCGATGTTCTGGGATCGATCCTGGAAGTGCTCGCCGTCGACGCCGGTACTCCAGCTCGGCGAGAGGAGTACGCGGCATCGACGGGGGAGCCTCCGTGCCGCGTCTGGACCCGCAGTAAGTTCGGACTAAGGTACTTCGAATTCAGCTACGTTATTAACGTAGCTGAATTTGCGTACCTTAGTCCGAAGTGGGGACTTAGTGGGGACCAGGCCTAAGTAATGGAGAGAGGAGCTCTTCTTTAGTTTGAAGGAACAATAATCCACACTGTGTAGAGTCAAGCACAGGAGTTTATTACTCACAGCGCTGAAGGAATGTCACTTTGCTTATCAGGCTCAGAGACACTGCAAAACAATTAATTCCTATAGATTATATATGGCGCTCATTGGGTGGAAAAAAGCAATGGGGATGGGTTTTCCCAAGCCCCTGGATAAGTTCTAGCAGCAAGACAAGATAAGCACAATAAGCCAGTGGTTTAAAAGATTACATAATGGCTCCACCCATGGCCCAAATTAACATATTGCTGACACAGGTAATTACCCCCAAACTATGTCTATTAAAGTATATAGGTTAAATCCTAATTCTGGGGTCCAGGGGAATGAGGGAGCAGCTCTCTCGGTTGACCAACAGGTACATTCCTAGAGATTTAAAGCGAAAAAGCAGTAATTAGTACTTAACAATAACAATTATTTATAAGTTTACCCTTGTATTTCTGTGGGCTAGGACTGGCATACATCTGTGAGGGGAGGGTGTCATAACTCATGTCAATCATATTAGGCCTTTCCCCGAACTTTGTCTAGGATCTGAGGAGTATTGTATCACTATCTCTTCCCTGCATTAGGGAGTAACCGTGAGGCCTTTCTTAGCACTTCATGTGTCTATAACTCGTGATAAGGACGCCCAGTTACATTCGGAGTTATGCTGACTCTGCTCACTGACTTGAAACACACAAAGTTATCCGTTTACCCCAGCTTCCTTTTAGCTATGTATTGTTCTCTGTTAGCCAGCCCCTATAGCCCAAGCCAAGCTGTGGACTCTGGGCCTATATGAAAAGTTCTCAGGAGAAACTGTAGTTAAGATCTTACATCCATAGCTAATGGATTCTGACCCTTAAAGTTAAACGGCTAAAATAAAAAATAAGCATAATTTAAGAAACATTCGACACAAAAGCCTATATTTTTGCTATTTCTTTGCCAAGAGTTCCCTTTCTTCCATGCTGCTATAGGCTATTGCTATGAAATCAGCTAGAAGGGACTTGAAATGATGTCCCAGTATTTATAACAATGCCTGGAAGGACAGACATATAGTAACATTCTGACATCATGACCATTTAGCCAGGGACTCTAGTAGTACACTCCTGAAAGTTGCTGTCTTCCTAGCATTCTAAATAACAAAGATCAAAAACTGAAGTGCACCTTTTCCCTACCCTGCACACAGTATTTTCTTTGCCTTTCTTGGTATTTTTCTCTTCATTTAATGCAGACGTGGATGAGGCTCAATTCTATAGATTTTTAAAACCACTTAACATCTTGAGCAATCTGAGTAACATTTGTTAGATTTACTATTTGAAAATGATCTAACATGATTTTCCCAAGACCACATTGTCTGGTAAATTGATAATGAAGGATGACATGGTTACTGAACCAGAAAAAGACCAGAAAAAAATATTAGGCTGTTCAAACCTGATTATAGTCTTTGGAATGTGTTGATTAGCATATCTGTACATTTTTAAAAGACTATCATTCCAACCCAGGAGTCACCATACCTGTCTAGCTAAGTAGTTTATCTGTTCTGGTGTCCCCTCTCTAGAAGCTGAATATTCTTGATGCTTCACAGGAAGGCACAAGTTCATAGTTTTTCCTGTTCTCCATAACAAAATTTCACTGGAAATCTTAAAAGAAAGGCATTGTTGAACCTGGTGCTTGCTGCTGATTATAGCGTGGCCAGGTGTCCGGTTTTTGACTGGAAAGTCCGGTTGAAAAGGGGTCTTGACAGTCTCCAGTCAGATCTACTGACCCAAAGTCTGGTTATTGCGGGTGGAGGAGACGGGAAGGCACCGAGTCATCACCCATGCCAGCCCCTACTCAGCCGGGGCCGCCTCCAACCTGCATTGGGTGGCTGCAGCTTCCAGCCCCGGCTCTGCAGGTGAGTCCTTCCCAACTCACGCAGGGAGAGGGGAAGCGCAGGGAGTAACAAGGGAGGGATAAAGAGGAGTGAACGGAGGATGGGACCTCAGGAGGAAGGGATGGGGCAGTGGTGAGGCCTTGGGGGAAGAGGCAGAGCTGGGGTGTAGTTTGGGGGAAGGGGCAGGGCAGAGGTGAGGTCTGGGAACAAGGCAGGGCAGGGCAGAGCCTATTGGGGAAGGGGTGGGGCAGAGGAAGTTCCAGCACTCCTGCTGGAGTGTCCAGGTTTTATATTTTACAAAGTTGGCAACCCTACTGATGGAGCACTTTCAGAACCGAAAGAGTGTTGGGAGATTTAGATAATTAAAAGGATGGCAATGGATCTGACTTTATGCTCTGATTTCATATGCAGTGATTAAACAGTAAGTATTCTGTGCCCTACTAAGATGCTTTATAATCCGGCATTAGAAATCTACATTAAAATAAATTGTGCATTCTTAAGACTTATCTTGTGAAATTCAATAAAAATAGAGTTTGAAAAGGAATACACCAGGAAAATAAAAATTAAAAAAGGATGGATCTCTAAAAACATGTGCATGTGAATTTTTGGACTGTAAAAGCTGACATCATAATATTTTTAAAAACCTGCAAGGTGAATACATTTCTTGTGATCTTTTGCTCCCTTCTCTTACCAGCTGGTAGATTTCTTTCTTTCTTTGTGGCTGAAATGGCAAGCAGATACCATTAAGGCTGTAATGAGCTCCTCAGTGGAAATTTATCATCCCTCTCACACATTTTAATATGATGTCCTTTCCCTCATTCTGTCCCATATCTTATAGTTTTCCTTTTATCCTTTATCTAACCCTTTCTCCTTTCCCCAACCAGACTTTATACATAGATTGAAACAAATCTTATTTGTCCGGGCAATCTCTGTGGGGTTGGCTATTCTTTTTTGAAATTTCCAGAGTTCCATTGTTTCTTAGAATATTATTTAGTACTGTTGTCATCATTGTAATGCCACAGGAGCCCTAATCATGGACCCCACTGTGCTGGGTGCTGTACAACATAGAACAAAAGACAGTCCCCTTCTATAAGGTAAAAGACAACAGATAGAGACAGACCAATGAGGGAATATAAGACCATGAGACTATATTGGCGAGCAGGATAGGCAGTGGTCTCAGCACACCAGCAGCCTATTGAGGCGCAGCATGCATCTACCTCTTTTATCATTTATTACGGGAGTGCTTAGAAGCCCCAACCAAGATTGAGGCCCCATTTTGTTGTGTACATATAGTAACAGACAGTCCCTGCTCTGAAGTGGTCCATGTGCAGTTGAAACCAGAGCTACATAGAAAGAGGCTATCACCCTCCTGCTCCATGATGTTTATATGCAGCCCCAAATATTTTTGCTGAAACATTGCTTTTGAAGATTCATATCTATTTCTCAGTTCTCTGTCATCCCTTGCTCTCTTTCAGAATTGTGCTTTCCAGGTGCCTCATTCTCATTCAGTGTCTGAGTTTTGGATTGTTCTCCTTGGATGATTATTACTCTGCATTTTTCTAAGCTGCACTGCACTTTGTTGTTTATTTCCCAGATTTCTGGTCTTGGCAGGTCCCTCTTTATTACTTCTCTGTCCTCACTGGTGTTAAAAACACTATTCAGTTTAATGTCATCTGCATGGCATTTACCTCTTATTCCAGATAATTAAAGAAGATGTTAAATAGGAGAGAATCTAAAGGAGACAGTTGGAGATTAAGAAGTAGGAGATGAGCAGACTGAAGAATAGGAGAAAGGGAGACCTTAAAAGCATTCAGATTTGAAATCAAACCAGAGCTCAAAAAGTTTTGAGGTTCATGCAGCAAGTATAAGTAGTTAGTATTTAACTGTTTTTAATCATGTGAGTTTAACCACTGTGCCAAGTATAATTTTTGGAGTCATGTTTTCTTTGGCTATTTATACTGGGGAAGAATAGTAGCTCTTTTGCTTTAAATAGGCGTGAGGCATGTAGGACTATATTTGGTATGAAACCAGTAGACAGCAGAGTGCATACCGGTTGTGTAAACAGTAGAAGCCTGGTCATTTTGAGTGGCCTTATGTGGAACAAAAGAGCAAATGGGGTCAAATAGCCCATTAGTATTAAAGTGAAAATTGGAGATTACAAAGCATTGCTGAGTGTTTCCAGAAGATGTAGTAAACACTTTTAGAAAAAGTTGCAAAACTAATATTACATGAAACATAAGTTTATTTTTGTGTATTGTGTATCAGAGGTTCATCCATGTCTTGAGAGAGCATTATGTTACAGTTGCTAAACTCTCCATCATCTTTCTGTCAACACTTTAGGTAAATTCAAGTACATTGAGTGGTACAGTACTTGTGCTAAATGCCACTTATGATTCTCTAAAGCTAGCACAACACAAGCTAAGAGCTACTGACGACAGTACAGTACAAATAAATATTTAAAAATGTTTTTAGTGTTTTTAATTGAGCTTGACAAGGGGAAGACAGAAGTTGTCATATCTGGGTTACATTTAGACATCCGAGTACACAATCGGATTCATTCTGCTATCATGGGCTAAGCATTAACTTAAGCGCACAGGATTTATTGTTCTGAAAGGAACCCCTGATAGATCTTATTTGTTTGTATTAAAGCACAATTCCATATAGCTAATCTATTTTGCTAATGGATATTAGACTATATAAAAAAGGAAAGAAAGATCAAAGGGTGCGAGGCAGAAAATATACAAATATTCTAATGAATATCTACTAAGTCAATCTTTGCTGATTTGTGCTAAATTTAGAATAAATTAACTGTACACATTTGACTGTTGTGGAATACAATAACAATCTTACATACATAACTTTTGTTTTTAGGGACCAGTTAGTAAAAACCTGTTACCTTCTTAGTGACCATGGTATGCCAGCTGAGTTTTCATTGTGCAATCTTGCTTGACCCAACACATATTGGTCTAACTCTATAGAATGGACTAGTGCTACCCAAAGTGACTTAGGGACGTGTATTTTGTATAGGAATGGCAAAGAGGGACAGAGAAAGTAATATCTTTAATGACCTCTCAGTGAAAGCACATCACTCCCATTAGTCCTCATAGGAGTGGTGTGAATAGTGAGACAAAAAGATGTCTATAGAGAGGAGTTGTTATATCTAGAAATGCCTATTTATGGGTGTTTTATCTTCACATGTCTTATCAGTTCCATACTCTGCAGGAGGGAGCCCCAGTCCAATGAGATACATGAATGTTGAAACTGCCAATAATGCCTATTGATAATACATGAGAATTGGAAATGGCCGATAGTTTGCAAAATAACTGTATACAACTGATGCAAATAAGCAGGGGTTATGTTCCTACTATTTGTGCTCATTACTATGAGCTAATTAACCAGTTTTATTATCCTCTGTGTAGTGAATTTTAAACCCTGGTGTAGCTACACTGATTTTTGCCCAAGAATTGGTTGTATGATGTCTTTCTTTTATTTAGACTTTTGGGAATAAACATGTTAAGTGAAATTTTCAAAAGCGCCTGACTCCCATTTTCAAAAAGTAATGAAAGTCAATGGGGTTTAGGCTCCTAAGTCACTGAAACACCTTTGTAAATTTTACCTGTTAATTTTAAACATAGTTCTCCAACATACAAAACACTTTCAGCCCCTACGCTTTTTGTGAGGTGTTTACTTACACATGAACATGGGTGGATGCTCACATTGGTACAATATAACACTCTTGAAGATTCTTTTGTATTATCATGGTGGATTTATTCTGTTACTAAGCCTGTGTTCTTGAGGGACATTGAGAAATAGCTTGGACCCAAAAGCTTGTGGACCCATGCCACCTAAATATGCTGGACTGTTTTGTTTCTCATTGGTTTTTATTAAATCCTAGTGAAATGACATTAAATGATGGGCCAGATTCTCAGCTGGTATAAATTGGCATGGTGCCATTGATTTGATCAGAGATGCGCTGATTTACACTAGCTGTGGAGGCCCTACATGTTTAGTATATTTAATTAATTAAAACTTGAAGAGAAATCACCTCCCTGTGATAATTTCTTTGGCATTCCAGAAACGGGCTCAAAAAGACTGGTTGTTTCATGTCGGTGACAATGCTGATCCTTCCCTCTGCTAATATTATTCTATTCATTTGTAAAAGAGCTAGGTACCTACATTTAAGGCCCTTTAAACACCCCCACTTTCCTACACATCTAGTCTTATAGCTGATTTCCTGCCCTGCAGAGTGAATTCCATTGACCAACAGTGAGTTCCTGTTAAACCACATACACAGTATTTTTAAAGGGCTGGGATTGTATGATTTTGTGTAATTAAAAACATAATGGGAGCATGATAAAATAGAAAAGAGCAAGGAAATATAGAACAATATTTCAGGCCAATAAAGTAAGGAGATTGCTTTTATTCAAAAATCTTTTTTGTTTCCTTTATTTATTTTTCAAACAATAAAAAATAATGAAAAGCACTAACACCATAAAACTCCTGACTGAATTTCTAAATAAAATTTCCTTTACTGGCAAAGCTGTAGGCAGACTCTGAATGTAAAAAATATTTTATTCATGTCACTGTTTCCTTCTGCATCTATAAAAATAGTCAGTAAATTGCACATAACCCTGTCAGTTTGTATAGCTGTCTTGAAATTTTCTCCCTCCCTCCCATGTTTGTATATGGTTTATTTTCAGAAATACATCCTGAAATTCCCCATCTTACTTAAAGTGTTCCAGATACATCTTGGGGGAGGGGGGGGGATAATAAAGGAGACAGTAACTGCAGATTTTGAATTTAAGTACAAAGGTCAAGATCAAATTGTTGTTTTTTGAGTGCACAGCTAGTCAAATGCCTTGTTAAACTTTTCTTTTAAGTGCAAATAAAGTGAAGGAGGTGAGAAGACAAACCTCTGACATCAGCAGCATGCAATGGCTTGAGGCATTTGTGGTTGTTGGTTGTTTAGCAAGTGGTACTGTATACTGTAATTGAAATAAGCCAATTTACCTAGAGGTCCTTTAAAAACTCAATTCAGGGTAATACCAAAAGGACAGTCAATTCATTTTCACTGAATCTCAAAGTACAGAATGCCCCCATGGAAGGTACCATATTAAGTAGTCAAGGGGAAAAGAGTGACTTTCAACTGTAAATGTGTTCATGAGAAGCTTCTACACTATGACTGCCTAACACCTATGTGATTATGCAGTAAAATATACAGGTCTGTCGCGTCTTACGCACATTTAACATGTGTGATTTCAACTTTATGTGGTTGGCAAAAACAAAACAAAAAAACAAAAAAAAAGAGAAAAATAACAATTTTAATACTATACCTGTAGTGCTGGCGATTCCGCCCGCCATTGAACTCAATGGAATTTTGGCTATATGCGGTTTTCGCTTTACGCGCTAACCGCGGAACGGAACCCCTATGTAAGACGAGACAGACCTGTAGTACTGCTTGTCTAGGGAGTCCCATATCACACAGTTATCAGCGTGTTGCCCTATATCTCCTGTCTGCTGTACTGTGTGACTCCAACAGCACTAGGCCATTCATTGCAGAGATTGAGGCCCAGATTCTCATTGTGCCCCAAAAGTGGGCACAGCTGGAGATGGGTACAAAGGAGGACCCCAACCTTGAGATCAGTTCTGTGCTAGCTGGATCCTTGGCGTGCTAGTCCCGAATGTAAGTTGGCTATGGCCTCAAGGGGGGATTTTCTCCCAGTTAGCCCATAACACATCCACTTCATCAGGGTTTGGGAGAGGATGATGTAAGAGTCAGCTATACCAATGCTGACAGCCAGAGATTCCTTCATATTGGAATAACATGTTAATATAGCTTTCCAGCTGCTTTGAGCAGCACGAAGCAGTTGGAGCAGGGGCTGAGGATCTGGCCCTGAATTCCTAATTCCCTTTCACATTCATCCCACTTGGATAGTCACATTTTAGCTCCACCTCCTGGTCCCTGGTTTAGGGAAGAATCACCAAAAGGAGGAGGTAAGGGTGCCAGCGAGAAGATGGTTGGGATAAGGGGTGTCCTGTGTGGAATCTCTGGTTGGGGCTACATGTAGCTTACTGAGAGAGCTTAATGAAATGATTCCTGAAATGTGAATAGCTAATCCACCAACAAGGACCAAACCCTGCTTCCCATACCCACTGCCCTAGATTCAGATAGTAATCAACTTCCTCCTCCAGAAGATCTGCTCTGCTGGGTGGGGGACAGAGTGAGTTGGGTCTTCTTGGTCTTGCTGAAGATCTTGCTAATGGGAGGAGGAAATCTAGTCTTGCAGTGCTGCTTCCCCTAAAAATCATATGACTGGGGGAGGAAGAAAGGGATTAGACTTTATTAGGTTCCTTTTCCAGAATATACTACAGCTTAGCTCTGTTTCCCTGCTTTCTGTTTCTCTTCCTTAGAGGGACACTGTGTGTGTTTTGCCAACCACTAACTTCTACATACAGCTAGAAATTATAGTTTAGACATACTCATTCCACCTACTGCACTGACGGAATATATGTAAGGAAGGGAAGGCTTCCTTCCTCAAAGACATTTTCACATTCCAGAAACCACTTTCATTGTGCCTGATACAGTGTATCTACAGAATGATGTGCCGTCTTTCCTCCATGAAGTAGAGCACGTTAAGCTGATGGTATTGGATGAAACCCGCCCCATCTACAACTCTTTAGAGCAGTGATACTCAGACTGAGCTCCCGAGCCACAAGTGGCTCTTTATAATGTGCCTCCTGGGGCTCTTTGCAGCACATAGTTAAATCACACAGTGTCTTAATATTAACCAATCTAAGTTATGAACCAGTCAGGATACGATTACTATGTTATTAACCAATTGTAGTTGATAAAATAATAATCCTTGGTCAGCCATTTTGCTGTGAGGGGAAAGGAAAAAAATAACATATACATGTTATTCAAGTCTTGCATTTTAATAGTGTCATAGGAAAAAACAGGTCATTATTATTAGTATTGTCTTTAACAACTAGGCCATCTCAGGTTTTTATCCTTATTTGTCTTTGTAATTTAGTAAAAACAATACAAATATAATTTAGATATCCCTCATCTTCTTGCAGCCAGCTCCCCATAAGTTACTCCTCCTTCCCCACTCAGATCTCAGAAATCCCTTCCCCCACTCCCATCGTCCGCATGGATACTCCCCAGAAACCTAGCTGTTTCAAGCTTCTCTACCAAGCTATCCAGCTACACTCAGACACCCTTCACAACCACCGATACCCTCAGCCTCCGCCATCCTGTACCTCCTGGACATACCCACAAAACTAGGCTTCCCCTCACCCCAACTTTTAACCCCAGTCACTGATCTTGCTCCTATTTTACTTCCAGGCATCTGCACAAACACAATTTCCCTTTACTTCCCCCCAGCTATATCAACCCCCCCCCCAATATTTCCTAGACGCTCCCATCATCTGCCCAGATACCCCCACAAACCCAGCTGTCCCAACTTTCCCCACTCTGGATGCAATTACTCCCCATACACCTTTCCACACCCATGCACCTGCTACAGTTGCCAATTTAGTGCACCACTTCCTGGGACAGAGTTAATTGACCTTAAACTTAAATTTATGGTAATATACAAATTATTTGCTGGTGGTTCAGTTATTTAATTACATTATTAGCATATTTGAAAATACTTTGCATAAAAATCACATATGAAGCTGTGCAAAAATTTACAGCTGTGAGGACTGGCCCCACAGTCAGAATTTGAAAGCTAAAATAACAGAAACCTATTAGACCATTTTCTTGGGATACTTTGGCTACTTGGTTCCACTTAGCCCAAATGACTTTAATGAGAGTTGAAGTGTTCAGTTCTTTGCAGGACTGGGCAATATGGCCATGGGCCAGCAAAGCAGTGAAGCAGATGCTGAACTTTAAGCACTTAAGTAGGCCCATGGGTCTACTTCAGCATGTGCTTAAATGCTTTACTGAATTGGGGCCTAATACTGGCCCTCTCACTGTCCCATTGCTGCATTGTAACTACAGGAAGAAACAAAACCTCTTTGTACCATTTCTTATGACTTATTCATATTTTTATCATTTTCAGTATTTTTTGTTAACTTATGCACATGCGTAAACAAAATCCATAGAAATATTTTTTCTTGCCTTGGTTTGGATGATGGTGCTATGCCTGTGAGCTCACTGTCAAATTCATTTTCATATAAACCATAGCTTTGTACACTCTATTTTCTGAGCACTGGGGCACAGCAGGGCAGGGATTTCTTGTCTTCACAGCTTCACATGTGAGTTGCCACTGACATGGTCTTATCATTCACAATTTGTCATGCTACTTTCTGTGCCACCTGTCGCTGCAGTCTCGTCTCCCCATCCCTCTGCCATTGGCTATGGGTCTCAAACAAATCTAAAAGAAGAAAAGAAAATTAACAGGCATCACCCTTTCCCATGAGTTTTGACTCTGCAAATTCTGGGTACCAGCAAAACCTGAAATGGAAGCACCAATTGACACTATTTGTATATTTTGATGCTATTGCTAGTGTTAAGTCCATCACTGCAATACAGTCCAGCAAAATAACTGGTTTTAGTGCACTGTAGCTGCCTGATTAAAAACATTGTTGCATGCTGTGTTGTTGTAACTATGTTGGTCCCAGGATAATTAGAGAGACAAGGTGGGTGAGGTAATACCTTTTATTGGACCAATTTCTATTGGAGAGAAAGACAAGCTTTCGACCTACAGAGAGCTCTTCTTCGGGTAAATTCCCAGATCTGAAGAGGCACTCTGTGGAAGCTTGAAAGTTTGTCTCTCACCAACAAAAGTTGGTCCAATAAAAAATATTATCTTATTTATCTTGTGTCTCTGATAAAAAACAGTGATTTTAGAGAGTGCCCACATTTCCCACTTTTTCTTTCTCCTCCATTAAATATATAAAGTGGCAAACTATAATATACAGCTACTGAAGAGAAAAGGCCAGGGGAATTACCTGACTCTTTAATCCCCACTAAAACAATTCCCTCCTCATTTGCAAAAAGGGTTCTGAGCACCTAGTAGTGACTCGTGTGTTGAGAGAAAGTGCAGTAGAACAGCTTCCACAGTATTTGAACTGATTTTGACTACCCCATCCCTAGGGTGTAAATTCAGTGATTAATTTGCCCTCTGCCCCCAGTTTTGCAGATACTTTATCCACCAGGCTGCAGTCCTTGGTAGGAGCTCAAGCGATGAATCTGTCGAACAAGATTAATGCAGATCTGACTCCCCCTTCCTCTCACAAATCTGGAAAGCCCCTTCCCTCGCCACCCACCCCTCAAACATCAGGATGTTGCTGACTACCTAACAAAAACAAAATCAATCACTTGTTTGCCAGATCACACAGATGTATGTACACTGCTGCTTAGCCATCTGCAACCACTAGTAAGTGGCCATTGCTTCATTTACTGAAGATGTTTTTGGTGGAATTGGGGAGGTAAAGAATCCATTATAGTGATGATGACCATAAAGGGGGTGCATTCTGGAATTCACTTGATGAAAATAAATTGTCTGCCATAAAATCATATTTTCTGCTAATTTTTGTTGTTCTGGGAGAAGAGTAGGGGATAAATCAGAGAGATGTATTTGAACTCATGAAAAAAGCATCAGACCCTTACATTTCTGGGTGGAATCCATCCATCTTGTGGAAATAGTGCTGAATGCTTGTGAGAAAATATTTGATTCGGTCAGTCAGGTTCAAACAACTCAACTCAGGTTCTTAAAACCAAGAACACATTTTTGCAGGTAACTGATCCATCAAATGATACACTAATAGGGAACAGGGTTTTTGTTTGTTGTATATAGTAGTTGTGAATATTTTGTCTGATCTACCTTTTTCATCCCAAAAGAAAAAAAGTGTGTTAAGTAGTGATAAATGACAATTACTAGGGCTGTTGATTAATCACAGTTAACTCATGTGATTAACTCAAATTCATTGTGGTTTAAAAAATGAATCATGATTAATCATAGTTTTAATCGCACTGTTAAACAATAGACTACCAATTGAAATGTATTAAATATTTTGGGATATTTTTCTAAATTTTCAAATATACTAATTTCAATTACAATACAGAATACAAAGTATTCAATGCTCACTTTATATTATTATTTTTGATTACAAATATTTGCATTGTAAAAATGATAAACAAAAGAAATCATATTTTGCAATTCACCTCATACAAGTACTGTAATGCAATCTCTTTGTCGTGAAGGTGCAACTTACAAATGTAGATTTTTGTTGTGGTTGTTGTTACATAACTGCACTCAAAAACAAACCAATGTAAAACTTTAGAGCCTACAAGTCCACTCAGTCCTACTTCTTGTTCAGTCAGTTGCTCAGACAAACAAGTTTCTTTACATTTGCAGGAGATAATGCTGCCTGCTTTTTGTTTACAATGTCACTGAAAGTGAGAACAGGTGTTCACATGGCACTGTTGTAGCTGGCACTTCAGATTCTTAAACCTTGGGATGAGTGCTGTAGCTATTTTTAGAAATCTCACATTGATACCTTCTTTGCGTTTTGTCAGATCTGCAGTGAAAGTGTTCTTAAAACGAACAACATGTGCTGGGTCATCATCTGACACTGCTATAATATGAAATATATGGCAGAATGCGGGTAAAACAAAGCAGGAGACATACAGTTCTCCCCCAAAGAGCTCAGTCACAAATTTAATTAACGCATTATTTTTTTAATAAGTGTCATCAGCATGGAAGCATGACCTCTGGAACGATGGCCGAAGCATGAAGAGGCTTACGAATGTTTAGCACATCTGGCAAGAGAATTGGAATTGGAAAAGTTTCAGAAAAGGACAACAAAAATTATTAGGGATATGGAACGGCTTCCGTATGAGGAGAGATTAATAAGACTGGGACTTTTCAGCTTGGAAAAGAGACAACTAATGGGGGGATATGACTGAGTGTGGAGAAAGTAAATAAGGAAGTGTTATTTACTCCTTCTCATAACACAAGCACTAGGGGTCACCAAATGAAATTAATAGGCAGCAGATTTAAAACAAACAAAAGGAAGTATTTCTTCACACAACGCACAGTCAACCTGTGGAACTCTTTGCCAGAATAAGTTGTGAAGGCCAGGATTATAACAGGGTTCAAAAAATAGATAAATTCATGGAGGGACAGGTCCATCGCTGACTATTAGCCAGGATGGGCAAGGATGGTGTTTGCCAGAAGCTGGGAATGAGTGACAGGGGATGGATCATTTGATGATTACCTGTTCTGTTCATTCCTTCTGGCATTGGCCACTGTTGGAAGACAGGATACTGGGCTAGATGGAGCTTTGGTCTGACCCAGTATGTCTGTTCTTATAGTCTTAAAAGTGCCATGTGAATGCGTGTTCTCACTTTCAGGTGACTTTGTAAAGCGGGCAGCATTATCTCCTGCAAATGTAAACAAACTTGTTTGTCTGAGCACTTGGCTGAACAAGAAGTAGGACTGAGTGGACTTGTAGGTTCTGAAGTTTTACATTGGTTTGTTTTTGAGTGCAGTTATATAACAATAAAAAATCTACATTTGTAAGTTGCACTTTCATGATAAAGAGATTGCACTACAGTACTTGTATGAGGTGAATTGTAAAATACTATTTCTTTTGTTTATCATTTACAGTGCAAATATTTGTAATCAAAAATACTAATATAAAGTGAGCACTGTGCACTTTGTATTCTGTGTTGTAATTGAAATCAATACATTTGAAAATGTAGAAAACATCCAAAAATATTTAAATAAATTGTATTCTATTATTGTTTACCAGTGTGATTAATCACAATTAGTTTTTTTAATCACTTGACAGCCCTAGCAATTACTAATAACATGATCCACTTATTTTATTTCACCCAACAGGTTCTGAGCTGGCAGTATTATATTACTGTTCATGTAGGCCCATATTCAGAAAGATATGAAGGGCTTGCCTAACTTAAACCCGCAAGTAGTCTCTGACTTCAGTGGGCCTTATTCATTTATTTATTTATTTAGATTTAAAATAATTGAAAAGATTCCTTCCTGAGATTCTAGACACCATAACGCATCATTAGCAATGCAATAAAATCCTAGCAGCATTAAAGTAATCATTGCAACGGGACCTAGCCAGCCAGCTACCTACAGAAACTCCTTTCTGACCCTCCATCATTGTGGGAAGCATACCCTCAGCCCTTTCCAAACATCCTACTGCAGCATGCAAAATTAGAGCTATTTTGTAGCAAATTGGGGAGCAAGTTCCAGAGTACTGATGTCCTGACACAGACAGCTTTTTCCTCTTTTATAATGAGAAGGGTCCAGCTCAAGCATCCTTTTGATCACAACAATGGCACAGGGAGATGTGGTCAGTCAAACAGGCCAGTCTCAGGCCATTTAGGATTTTATAGGTCATAACCAATACCTTGAACTCCACCTGGGAACCAATAAGTCACCAGTGCAGATCCCAGAGCACCGATGACACATGGTCCCAGAGAGATGCCCTCTTCAGTAAACAAACAGCAGCATTCTGCACCTGGTTTTAAGGTGTAACCACATGTAGATCACACTGCAATAGTTTAATCTTGATGTGACAAAATCATGAATAACAATGACAAGATATCTTCATGTCCACACGGGCACACCCACGCAGAGCAGTTTTGCAGAAAACAATTAAACTAAGTACACACAAAAGAACAACACTAAGGAAACAAAAGGGAACTCACTGTTTTTCTTTTCTCTAATCCCTTTAAGTTTTATAGACTTATTAGAGATTGCTTTAAATAATAGTTGATTAAAAAATCAGATAGAGGTGTGACTTTTAAGTTCATGATGTCCCTTAAAATTCTGTTACTAATATTAGTAATGTTTTAAATGTCCCTTAATACTCAATCAAGAGTTTGAAAATCATTTTAGATTAGTAGCAACAATTGGTTAAAATGCCAGGGCACAATTTTGAAAAGTGTGCAGCTTATATTGACTTATGAGCGTGCACGCAAGACCAGAATTTGCCCCTAAATCTTTATATGCGTACTTGAGATCAGATTTTTCAGAAATGTGTTTGGTGATTTGTATGCATCCTCCCATTGACTGTATGCAGCTTGCTGTAGAGACTAATCTCCTTAGACCTATACAAATGTTCTCGCTGAACCAAGGATTTTTAGGAAGAAAAAGCAAAGCATTGTGTGTAAAACTTTGGCATGAACTAAAAACACTTTATGTATATAGATCAAATCCACCTGCTGGAAATCATTTTGACATCTTGGTGTAAAAAAAAGTTCTGTACTTGGTGAGTCTTTGCTGAGTCTGAATAGTGTTGCATTTTATAGCCTGTTTTCATGGGACCACTACTCAGTTCCAAGCCAATAGAATACTTTAAAATGTTGTCTCCTGTAGCAGCATGAAAACACTCCAAGAATTTGATGCTTTCAAGAATAATTTGTGACTGTTACGTAAGCCTAAAGTTACAATCAAAGACAGTTTATCAACACTGAAGAAAATAGATTGGACTTGCTTTAATCTTTAAATGGTTTACTGAGAATTCTCAGATGCTAATTTGCTGATACATCAGTTTTAGCATAAATAGAATGGCATGAAATTTTTTTTGTCATCCCAGTATTATCCCTTAGCTTCTAGAGTGATCCATTTCTATAACATCTGCCTGTTCCTTCCCTTGATGTATAACAAAAGGAAATTGGCTTTTAAATAGTATTAGCAGTGTTAAAATGCCTTATTTGAGTGAGAAATCAGTATGATCATCTTATGAGGCGTCATTAAAAATAACATTGAATTTCTACAGCAGTACAAAGTACATTCTGCGTCAGTATAGAAGAATAAATTGCTAGAGGTTTCAGCCTCAGAGGTGCTTTTCACTCAATTCCTGTTGACTTCAGTGGGAGTTAAAGATATTCAGCACCACCCAGTCTATGGCATTTTGTTTATTATTTATTAATTACAGTAGCACCTGGAAGCCCACCTGAGATTGGGGCCTCATTTAGTATGGTAATACATTGTAACCAATGCACCATTCTAATCGTACGCACCATCATTCTTTAAAGTGGGAGGTCAAGGGACAGTATATGGTGAAAATAGTGGGGAAACTATTGTAACAAACCGTTAGTTTTGTATTAAATATGAACAATTCCGATTTTCTCTTTTCCTATCCCTGTATTTGCTGTAGGAACAGGGAGGGAGGAAGAAAGGATGATTTAAACCACTCTTGCACTCCAATTCTTGGCCCCAGTGGTGTAAGTTAGAGCAGCTTCTAGATGTAATAAGCTAGCTGAGAATAGCCAGAGTGCAGTTTGTTCTGGACATGTCCCCTCCTGTCCCTGCACACCTCAAATACACAAAGCTGAGGGGAAAGTGTAGAGCCATTTCAGCAACAGTGTGCTGGCTGGGCTACCCTCTTATATCAGGGGTGTCTCTGCCCCCACCCCATTTATTACGTCTTTATGCCCATGTAGCATCGTGAATGGGCCAGACAGAAGAGAGACCATTAAATAACATTACAGTTGTGAAACTGTCTGTACTGGGCAGGGGCGGCTCCAGGCACCAGCGCACCAAGCACGTGCCAGGGGCGGCAAGCCGCGGGGGGCGGCCTGCCAGTTGCCATGAGGGTGGCAGTCAGGCTGCCTTCGGTGGCATGCCTGCGGGAGCTCCACTGGTTCCACGGTTTCGGCGGCAATTTGGCGGCGGGTATGCCGAAGGCACCGGACTGGCGGACCTCCCACAGGCATGCCGCTGAAGGCTGCCTGACTGCCATGCTTGGGGTGGCAAAATACATAGAGCCACCCCTGGTACTGGGGAAATTCAGTTCAAGCTTGTCCTTATCACAGATCAGTGTGATAAACACAGGCATCGCATCAGGAGTTAAGGGCAACATGCTGGATTTAATTTAGGATGTCTTTTCTCCTCTTCGGTTGTTATTTCCTTGTTTAATATTTGTTTGTTTGCTTGTTTGTATTTGTTGATATTTGTTCTCTTGGTTGTATGTTTTTAAATGTCATAAAGAGTAAGAATCCACAAGCCCAAGAGAATCAAACTGTTCCTGCTCCCTGGATTATTGTATTTATAATTTGTTTCTGTGCATATTATTATCCTTTAAGGAACAGCCGGGTGCCTTTGGAAACCTTCCTGTGTTAGGGCCTGATCTTGCATCTATTAAAGTAAATGTGAATTTTACCGTTGATTTCCCTGGGAGCAGGAACAGGTCCTAAGTCGCTAGTTAGTACTGCAGCAACCAATGGTGAAAATCACAATGTCAGTAAAAATATTCATATTAAATTATGAATAAAGCTACACTTCTAGCACATTAATACTGGGGGGAAAGAGTTAATAACTTTGGCTGTTTTTTAAAAAAAAAGTGTTCCTAGTCTTTTTATATTTATGTATATATCCATCTATGGAAAAGCATCAAATAAAACCTGTAAACAGATTTTTTATTTTATACATTTCTTTAAGTGAGCTGCTCTTCAGTTGATAATCTGGAGACCAAAAATCAATTGCAAATATCATTCCAACGCAAATGTTTACAGCTGAGATACTAAACCTTTGAAAATAGGGTAGGCTATAATGGAAGTGTTGACTCAACTTTAACTTTAGAGGCAGGCACAAGTGGTGCCAGTTTAATTAAAGCCTGTGTTTAAAATAGGGTTAGCCTTGATATGACATTGATTCACCAGTGTCTCCCTCTTCCCCCACCCCCCAAAAACACTGATGACATTTTGTACCACATACCATTGCGTTGTGACAAATTAATAGATCATTTTGTTTTCTGCAGGAAAACTGAAGACTTTTATAACAAAACCTCCAGTGTCAAAATGAATACAGGTATGCTGTTTCTGTGAGATTTTTCTTTACTTGTATATCTTTTATTTAATAAGCAAACTAGGGCCCAAATTATTAAATGTTCATGCACAAATTACACTAAGCTGATATTGAAATTAAACTAAACAGGATGTTGTATTAATAGTATGTTTGTATATGTATATTTATATGTGCCACATACATAAACATGTATGTATATTTTATATGTGTATATATATGAAATATGAATGTTTGTATATGTTATGTGTATGTGTTTATGTATATTTTATGTAAATATATGTGTATATATATATATATATATAATTGGACAATGCATATATACATTCTGCAGCACAACGGCATACATAATAGTCAAGGGAAAATAGCATCCCTTTATCTCTGGAAAACAGTACTATAATGCTTGCTTTTCTGTAAATATCCTATTAGGTGGGTTTGAATATAAAAAGAGGTTGGTATTTAATAAATTAGTGGCTATGTGGATCACAAATTGAATATGAGCCAACAATGTGATGCAGTTTTAAAACAGGCTGGGGTGTATTAACAGGAGATGTGTAAGACGTAGGAAGTAATTGTTCTGCTCTACTTGGCATTGGTGAGGCTTCAGCTGAAGTTGTGTGTCCAGTTTTTGGGCACCACACTTCTAGAAAGATGTGGACAAATTGGAGAGAATCCAGAGGAGAGCAACAACAATTATAAAAGGTTTAAATAATATGGTCTGTGAGGAAAGGTTAAAAAACTAGTCATGTTTAGTCTCAAGAAAACAGACCTGGTAACAGTCTTCAGATATGTTAAGGACTGTTATAAAGATGGCAGTGATCAATTATTCTCCACGTCCCCTGAAGGCAGGACAATAAGTAATCAATTAATCTTCAGCAAGGGAGACATAAGTTAGATTTGAGGAAAAGCTATCTATACAGATAAATAAGTACTGGAAAAGGTAACCAAGGGATGTTGTAAAATCTCTCTCATTGGAGAAATAGGTTAAAGAAACACGTGTCAGAGACTGTCTAGCCCAGTGGTGGGCAACCTGCGGCCCGCGAGCTGCATGCAGCCAGTCAGGGTAATCCAGTGGTGAGCCATGAGACAGTTTGTTTACATTGACTGTCCGCAGGCATGGCCTCCCACAGCTTCCAGAAGCCACAGTTCGCTGTTCCTGGCCAATGGGAGCTGTTGGAAGTGGCCGCCAGCACATCCCTGTGGGCTGCGCCACTTCCCGCAGCTCCCATTGCCTGGGAATGGCAAACTGCGGCCACTGGGAGCTCTGGGTGGCCGTGCCTGCGGACAGTCAATGTAAACAAACTGTCTCGCGGCACACCAGTGGATTACCCTGAAAGACCGCAGGTTGCCCACCACTAGTCTAGCCTCAGCACAGAGGAATGGACACTAGATGATCTCTCGAGGTCCTTTTCAGTCCTGTAATTCTATGATTCTATATACATTTATATTATCTTTCAGGCTGCTATGGTAGAAATGTAAAATCTGGTCATAACCAAAACACAAATTGTAGAATGTTTGTTTTATGGTCTATTACAAAGTACAAATAAAAACTATAGCTTGATCCTACACTATTGAAGTCAATGGGAGTTATGCCATTGTCTTTAAATAGGGGCTGGATTGACCTGTACAGTAGACAAGTGAAATACTGGCCCCATTGAAGTCAATGGCAAAATTTATAGTTACTTCAGTGGGGCCATGATTTCACCTGATGTGTATATAAATAACTAATACCACACTATCAGGTTTACTCTGTGCTATGATACTAGAGATAGTGGATTCTCTGAACACAATAATAAGCATCATGAGCAAATCAGCTCAAGTAACTTTTTATTCATTTGAAGCTTGTATTGGTTTATATTCAGTAACTGGTGGATCACACAAGAGTTTAATAAGGAAGATGCTATTTATTGTAATAATATTCAGAATTTCTCTCTGCCCAGTTTTATATTCGTTTTCTTGTGAGAGCTGAAGTTACAGTAGAAATTTATATCCGTATATTTATATATATTTTTTAATTAATGTAGTTATGAAGCACTCCTTAGCTAATGGAATTATGATGTAACTCCGCTAATCATCATTACACATATGACTACAATTCAATTGCATATTGCAGTCTCATGGGTTCAAATCTAGTAAATATTATTTTGTGGATCTCTCTCCCTTTAAAAATGTCACATTTCATTGCTCTAATATCACAAATGTGACTTACAGCCTCCTCATGACATCATAGCTATGACATATGGGTTAATTGTTCTAACTTCCAGTGAGATTTTTGCTACAAGTTTCAATGTAGTTGAATTCCTTTTGTTGTGGACTTTAATCCTAATGCCTCCAGAACACACTTTGATAACCAACTACTGAAACATCCTAGGATTGTCTAAACAAACATGTCTTCATGAACTTACACAGAACTTAAACCTGTTGCACATTTACAAATCGAGGAGCACATCACTTACTTGTGAACATCTATAGCAGTTGTCCACAATTACCAGCTCTACTAAAAGAAGAAATTACCCAATGTGACAGGGCAGCAGCCCCTTACTGGCTGGCACAGGATTAATAGCAGCCCTTAGAATGGCTGCGCAGAACCCAGCCAACCAGAGGAAGGCTTAGAAGCAGCCAATCAGGGCCAGGCTGGACCGTATAAGGAGGACTGCAGGGCAGAGAGAAGCTGAGGGAGAAGGACTGGCTGCCTGTAGAGAGAAGTACCCGGGACAGAGCAGTGCTGGGCAGGGTCAGGGAAGCAAGCGGAGCTCCCGCCTGGCTGGCTCCCAGACTGAGGCCTTGATACAGGGGCCGAGTAGGTGTTGGGGCTACAGGGAAGTGGCCCAGGGATAGCAGGTAATGGCAAAGAGGGGAAGGAGAGGCAGAGAGTGACTGCTAGCTATAGGGTCCCTGGGTGATGGCCCAGAACGGCGGGTGGGCCTGCCCCCCCCCCCTTTGCCCCACTGGCTGCTGAGGGAAGTGGCTAGCCAAAGGACTGCAGTTTGCCCCTGAGTGAGGGGCTGGACTAGAGGCTGCAGTTCACCACTGCGGCGAGAGGCCAGACGAAGGACTGCCGGTTTCTCCGGTTTCCCCGGAAGTGGGGAGACAACAGAGCTGGGGGACAGCCGGAGGGCCGTGCCTTGAAGAGGACGCCATGGTCCGGGAGCGATGTGGGTCCCCACAGACAGCAGAGATGGTGGAGAAGCAGTGACGGAGTGTGAGATGCCACAAGAGGCGAGCGCCCTGCTGATAGACGGAGCTAATTCCCAGAGCAACCAGCAGGAGGCTCCATGGTGGTGAGCATGACCCATTACACCCAAATAAAGTAATAGTTCACATTTAATTCTATTGATGTAGTCTGCAACCCCATGCAAAAACCAAGCTGGATTAAGCATAAGTATTGAGAGTTATTCCTGACATAGCACCAGGAGTAGGATACTAAGACGTCACTTCCACTAAGCATGAGAGAGGTTGAGATAAGAGATACTCAACATAGTGTACTTGGTTACATAGAGCTTCCCAACCCTCCTACACATGGCACTCTGAGTGCTGATAAACCAAAATAATAGTGCAGTGACCATCTTGGACCTGTGGATTTACTAATGCTTCATAGCAGGAGTCTGTGCATGTACACAGCTGTAGGTAATTAGGTACTACAGAGTTGTCACTGGTGTCTAGTAAAAACTGGATCATTCCACAAACTACTGGTCTACTTGAAGGATAAATGGGTCCTCTGTAGCTCTGGTGAATCCTGTAAAGTCATTAGACTGGGGCAAATTAAGTTTAAAAAAAGAAAAAGTAGGCCTGTTTCTTAGAGTAGACTCTTTCATGACGGGATGCAGAAATAAAGTTTCTTGACACCTTAAATGACTACTTCTTGGAGTAGCTGGTCCTGGAACCCACCAGAGGAGAGGCAATTCTTGATTTAGTCCTAAGTGGAGCACAGGATCTGGTCCAAGAGGTGAATATATCTGGACTGCTTGGTTTTAGTGACCATAATATAATTTAATTTAATATCCCTGTGACAGGAAAAACACCACAGTGGCCCAACACTATAGCATTTAATTTCAGAAAGGGGAACTACACAAAAATGAGGAGTCAAGTATCAGAGGGGTAGCCATGTTAGTCTGGATCTGTAAAAGCAGCAAAGAGTCCTGTGGCACCTTATAGACTAACAGACGTATTGGAGCATGAGCTTTCGTGGGTGAATACCCACTTCGTCGGATGCATGTATTAAGCCACAAAAGCTCATGCTCCAATACGTCTGTTAGTCTATAAGGTGCCACAGGAGGTTAGTTAAACAGACATTAAAAGGTACAGCGCCAAAAGTTAAATCTCTGCAAGCTGCATGGAAACTTTTTAAAGACACCATAATAGAGGCTCAACTTACTATGTTTTTTAATTTGGGGTACACATTTAAGAGAACCAAAAAAGAGCCACTGTGGCTAAACAACAACGTAAAAGAAGCAGTGAGAGCCAAAAAGGCATCCTTTAAAAAGTGGAAGTTAAATCTAGTGAGGAAAATAGAAAGGAACATAACTACTGGAAGTGTAAAAATACAATTAAGAAGGCCAAAAAAAAATTTGAGGAACAGTTAGCCAAAGACTCAAAAAGTTATAGCAAAATTTTTTGTAAGTACATCAGAAGCAGGAAGCCTGCTAAACAACCAGTGGGGCCACTGGATGATCAAGGTACCAAAGGAGCACTCAAGGATGTTAAGGCCATTGCGGAGAAACTAAATGAATTCTTTGCATCAGTCTTCACGGCTGAGGATGTGAGGGAGATTCCGAAACCTGAGCCAATCTTTTTAGGTTATAGATCTGAGGAACTGTCCCAGATTGAGGTATCATTAGAGGAGGTTTTGGAACAAATTGATTAAACAGCAATAAGTCACCAGGACCAGATGGTATTCACCCAAGAGTTCTGAAGGAACTCACATGTGAAATTGCAGAACTACTAACTCTAGTTTGTAACCTTATCATTTAAATCAGCTTCTGTACCAGATGGCTGGAGGATAGCTAATGTGATGCCAATTTTTAAAAAGGACTCCAGAGGTGATCCCGGCAATTACAGGCCTGTAAGTCTGACTTCAGTACCGGGCAAACTGGTTGAAACTATGATAAAGAACAATATTGTCAGACATATAGACGAACATAATTTGTTGAGGAAGAGTCAACATGGTTTTAGTAAAGGGAAATCATGCCTCACCAATCTATTAGAATTCTTTGAGGGGGGCAACAAGCATGTAGACATGGAGGATCCAGTGGATATAGTGTTCTTTAAATTTTCAGAAAACCTTTGACAAGGTCCCTCACCAAAGGCTCTTACGCAAAGTAAGCTGCCACGGGATAAGAGGGAAGGTGCTCTCATGGATTGGTAACTGGTTAAAAGATAAGAAACAAAGGGTAGGTATAAATGGTCAGTTTTCAGGATGGAGAGAGGTAAATAGTGGTGTCCCCCAGGGGTCTGTTCCGCGATCAGTCCTATTCAACATATTCATAAATGATCTGGAAAAAGGGGTAAAAAGTGAGGTGGCAAAATTTGCAGATGATACAAAATTACTAAAGATAATTAAGATCCAGGCAGACTGCGAAGAGCTACAAAAGGATCTCTCAAAACTGGGCAGCAAAATGGCGGATGAAATTTAATGTTGATAAATGCACAATAATGTACATTGGAAAGCATAATCCCAACTATACATATAAAATGCTGGGGTCTAAATTAGCTCTTACCTCTCAAGAAAGAGATCTTGGAGTCATTGTGGATAGTTCTCTGAAAACATCCACTCAATGTGCAGCTGCAGTCAAAAAAGCGAACAGAATGCTGAGAATAATTAAGAAAGGGATAGATAATAGGACAGAAAATATCATGTTACCTCTATATAAATCCATGGTATGCCCACATCTTGAATACCGTGTGCAGATGTGGTTGCCCCATCTCAAAAAAGATATATTGGAATTGGAAAAGGTTCAGAAAATGGCAACAATAATGATTAGGAGTATTGAAAGGCTTCCATATGAGGAGAGATTAATAAGACTGGGACTTTTCGGCTTGGAAAAGAGACGGCTAGGGGAGTTATGATTGAGGTCTATAAAATCATGACTGGTGTAGAGAAAGTAGATAAGGAAGTGTTGTTTACTACTTCTCATAACACAAGAACTAGGGGTCACCAAATGAAATTAATAGGCAGCAGGTTTAAAACAAAAGGAAATATTTCTTCACACAGTGCACAGTCAACCTCTGGAATTCCTTGTCAGAGGATGTTGTGAAGTCCAAGACCATAACAAGGTTCAAAAAAGAACTAGATGAATTCATGGAGGTTAAGGTCCATCAATGGCTATTAGCCAGGATGGGAAGGAAGGGTGTCCCTAGCCTGTGTTTGCCAGAAGCTGGGAATGAGCAACAGGGGATGGATCACTTGATGATTACCTGTTCTGTTCATTCCCTCTGGGACACTCGGCACTGGCCACTATCGGAAGACAGGATACTGGGCTAGATGGACCTTTGCTCTGACCCAGTAGGGCCATTCTTATGTTCCAATTCAGTGTCCCCTGTGGGTGCAGACTTCGCAGGATATCTCAGCCAGAAGCTATTTTAGTCTGCAGAGTGTCTGTTCAATTTTCACTTTCTAGCATGTATGGAAAGGTTTGTTTGTTTGTTTTTTGTATTTGATACTAATTCTTTACCAAATGCTAGAAAGGCAACTTCCCAAATTTAACAGCTAAAGGCAACAAAACATTTTTGTAATAAGCAAAGAAATAAACAAGTTGTAGGGGGAGATTTTCAAAGGCCCAAAGGGGAGTTACACACACAATTCTCATTGGTTTTCAAACTCCTCCATAATGTATACAGAGAAAAATATCTACATCTGTGCCACCCCTTGTGTTATCTGCCCCACTTCTGGGGCTAGCGATCGGTGCAATTCACTTAGACTCAGTCTCTCTAACCATTCTCACAGATACCGCAGTGCATATCTGAGTGCCTTATAGGGTAAGATAGCATTCCACCACTAACCTCCAATCATGTGCTCCCTGTGGCCGCTCCCACACCTCTCCATGATGGATTTATTACAGGTTTACAAAACTTGAGAAGCTAGCATAAATCAAATCATCCTAAACCACCTCCTGTGCACAAGGCATAAAAGAAACCTACAATTCTCTCCCATGAACTGTCCTGCTCTCACCCCTTGTTTTATCATCCTATTAAACCCACTTTCAGATTGATGTCCTTACACAATTGTTTTACCTATTTTATCTACCTACTGCGTCTAGATTATTTATAAGTGATCTCTCACTATGTTATCTAGGGGGATAAATACTTATCTGTGTTCATTAGATTGCAATATTCCCTGTGTAAGACCATAATTTTATATTGTGCCTATTAAGTCAAGTGCACACCTATGACACTATATTGATAATAATAGGGTTGTGGTAAACTCTGAAAACTGGAAACAATATAGGATTGAGATGTATATAGGCAAAACAAAAGATCTTTAAAAAAATTGTATGCAAAATTGCATGCAGTGTTATTTTTAATTTATTTTTCTTGTCATACTGGACTAAAAAGAAGTTAAGTAGTGTTCAGAGTTCACGTGAAATCTACCAAAGAGAGAATTTTTCCTAGATGGAAGTAATTGCATTGTTACTTCACCTACATTTAAGACGAATAATTGTTTGTTTGTTTTTAAATTCATAAGTCAGCTGCTCAGTAACTTCTTAAAATGCTTACCAACCGCTTAACATGTAAGGTGGGATTGTTCAACGTGTTCAGCATTGATAACAATCCCATTGACTTCAACTGGAACTGAGTTAGGGCACCACTGAAGGCCCTAAAAAATCCCACCCATCATTATAATAATGGCCAAGCACTTCAGAATGTATGACTATAGGCTATGAGGAACTGTGTGAGTATTTTCTTTCTTTACATTCTGTGAAGACTGGAACAAAATAGCTGCAAGAGAGAGAGCCTGGATATGTTGCCTCAGAACAATGTTTTCTCATGGGCAACGTTCTCTTCTGATTATGGCAAATCTGTGTAAAGCTGAGAACATCTCCATGTTCCCCAGAGTAGCTTGCTAATCAAAACTCTCCCACACTAAACAGGAACGATCAGAAGAAAATTAATGATAACTTAAAATATATGAAGTGCTTTTCAACTAAAGATCTCTAAGCGCTTTAAAAATGTGGATAAGTGTCATTATCCTCATACGAGAGAGATAAGGTGGGTGAGGTTGTATCTTTTATTGGACCACCTTCTGTTGGTGAGAGAGACAAGTTTTAGAGCCACACAGAGTTATTCTTCAGGTCTGGAAAAGGAACTCCCAGTGTCACAGCAAAATGGAAGATGGAACAGATTGTTTAGCATATGTAGTTAGCACATATTTTAAGGGGCCATTCAAAGAAGAGTGGCCCATTAACACCTCTCCAGTCATAGGACAAAAAAAAGGGGGATAGTGGGTCACAGATTGTTGTAATAAGCCATAAATCCAGTGTCTCTGTTCAGTCCATGACTTTTGGTGTCTAGCAGAGTAATGAATTTAAGCTCCCAGGCTTATCTTTTGAAAGTGTTGTGAAGGTTTCCTTTGAGGATGAGGACTGAGAAGTCAGATATAGAGTGATCACTTTGTGACAGGCGTTCACCCACAGGCACTAGGGTGTTTTGGTCTTTTATAATTTTCTATGTGAGTTCATTCAAGAGCATAGTGATTGGTTTTACCCACATAGTTGTTATTGGGGCATGTAGTGCACTGGATGAGGTATACCACATTGTGATAGGTATGTGTAGGACCCATGGATGTTGAAAGGTGTGTTGTGGGTAGGGTTGCCAGGTTTTCGACTGGAACACCCAGTTGAAAAGGGACCCTGGTGCTTCTGATTAGCACCGCTGACCAGGCTGTTAAAAGTCCAGCTGCGGTGCAGCTTGGCTGACAGGCTTCCCTGCTCAGCTCTGCATGGCTCCCGGAAGCAGCGACATGTGTCTCCAGCCAATGGGAGCTGCAGGGCAGCGCCTGCAGGTGGGAGCAGTGTGCAGTGCCTCCCTGGCCACCCCTCCACCTAGGAGCTGGAGGGACAGGTCGCCACTTCCAGGAGCTGCCTGAGATAAGTGCTGCCCAGAGCCCACACCCCTCACCTCTTCTCGCACTCAAACTCTCTACTGTAGCACGTACCCCAACTCCCTGCCACAGCCCAGAGCCCCTCCCACATTCTGAACCCCTTGGCCAACCCCCCCCCCAGCCTGGAGTCCCCTCCTATACCCCACACCCCAAGCTGGAGCCAGCACCCCAACCCCTGTACCAGCCCGGTGAAAATGGGGTAGTGAGCGAGGGTGGGGCGATGGAGGGAGGAAGGATGGTGTGAATGAGGACGGGGCCTCGGAGAAGGGGCAGGGCCTCAGGGAAGGGGTTGGGCGGGGGCAGGACAAGGGTGTTCGGTTTTCTGCAATTAGAAAGTTAGCAATTCTAGTTGTGGGGGTTGCTGATCATTGTAGCAGTGGAAATATGTCTGTAGGTTTTGGATCTGTTGTTCTGACAGGGTCTGCTGATGCTTTGAGTTGGTGTGTCCTGCTCTGAGGGGATCTTGCTTCTAATAATGAGCGTGGAGAAATTGAGGGATTGTTTGAAAGCCCGAAAGGGGGAGGAGGAGGAGGTCATGAAAGATTTCTTTCAGGTCGGGGTGAAATCTTTCCCTAAGAAAGCAAAGGCTGAACTGCTGTGGATTTACAGAGTGAATAAATGTACATATCGCATATTTCATAGCAGTATGCAAATGTTGATATTGTCTTTTGGCACAGATGGATAATGAATGGTCTAAGTTAATTTGCAAAAACAAATCCTTGGTGTCTATCCATAAATATTTTAGTCAGGAGTTTTACAGGGATAATATGTTTGGTAAATGCATCTAATTTTAAAATGATTGAACAAGTCAGCTGCTAGCAAATGAAGCACATAAAAAGCAGCCAGGGAAAGAGAGTACGCAATTCTGGAAGGCTGCAAAACATAGGTGCATTAACTTTATTAAAGTACGTCATCACATGATGTACCTCCTAGCAATTTATCCAATTTGTCTGGGAGACAAGAACAGAAATACTTGGTCCCTATAGAGTGTCTGACTCGGTCATAAAGTCACTTTTGGTTAACTGAAGGAAATTATATTATCTTGATCCTCTAAGTCAGCCCTCTTCTAAGAACTTAATATAATTATTATTTGTATTTTGGTAGGACCTAGGGACCAACTGAGAACAGGGCCCCATTTCACTAGGCACTGTACAAAGTAATAGACAGTGTCTACCCCCAAAAAGCTCAAAATCTAAATAGACAAGACAAACCAAGGGGAGGGGAAAGGGATGCAACATACAAGTAGAGGAACAGAGTGATGGCTGGCAAATGTCATGTTAGGGCCACTATTTTGGGGAGAGAAGGTTGGTGGGGCTAGGTTTTTTTTGTCTTTTTCTTTTTAATTCTTTGGGTGGAGGATTAGTAAGGGAAGATTAGCTAAACAGAAAGGCAAAGGAAAGGAGGAAGGAGGCTTAGGAAGAGGAGAAGAAGGAAGGAAGGAGGGGAGCACTCAGGGCAGGTAAAGTAAGACTGAGATGAAGAGACTGTGGGTGGGGGGCTGGAACAAACAGTCAACGTCCAGAGCAAAAACTGGTGAAAACAGTCTAATAACATCATCAATATCCAACAGTTCCTTCTACGGAACCTGCTGCCACTGCTTCTGTGTCTGCTCCTGCCAGCCATTGTTTCTCTGACCCTTGGCAGCTGGCTTCTGCCTAGAATTTCTTTCTTCCCACAGCCCATATGACTTAGGAAAGGGGGATGCAACATGGGTCCTAGTGCTCCCAGAGGAAAGTGAGGGCCATTCTTGCACAGAGCTAGACAATGGAGCAGAGGGGTGCTACCAGCTATCTTTCACTCTCCTTTCTCCCATCCCCAAAGTTGTAATACCTATTAAAGCTGATTATTTGTCTGCTTCTCTTTTAATGGGAGTGGCATGTGCAGAGGGCTTGCAAGAGCCTATGATAGCATCTCATCAGAATGTAGCTCCTGATCAGAGCTGAGCATGCTATTCAATGAACAGGTTATTCAGTTATGAATTACTACTTAATGTTTATGCTGTGTTAGTGCTTAGAAGCCTAATCAGAATCAGGGCCCCATTATGTCAGTGTTGTAGAAATACATGAGAAGATATGATTGCTACACCCAACGGATTTATAAGAAAACATGAGACATGAAGGACTGAGGAGATGGAAATTGTATATATAAATAAAATATATGTGGGTATAATTTTATACACATATAAACATTTGAAATAGGTGTATATAAGTATCAGATATCCTCATTTGCCCCTCAACATAGATGTTAAGTAGTATGGGGGTTACAGCAGACATGGGTAATCAATCAATGAATTAAGCCCATATTTCTATTTGTGAGTTAACTACAAAGAGATGACTTCTTCTCATCCCAAAGCATCTTTAGAGATTTGGGGAGCAATACAATATCACTATTCATTCCTTTAAGCCCAGCCAGATCATGTCTTTTTTGTACAATGTCCCACCGTTTAGTCAGTGGTCGGCCTTTAGGTCTGACTGATCTTTGTTGCATTTTCATTATTTTCTTTAGCATCCTATCATCTGTTTGTTTTCTACATTCTCCCCACCATTGTAATCTTTTTCATTGCAGCCAATCCTGTACCATGATTTCCATCCTACTCTGCTTCTAACTTCTTCATTTGTCTTCAAATCATTTCACATTCTACCTGCCATCTTTCGAAAAATTCTTATCTCTACCACCTCCAGTCTTCTGATGTTTGTTTCATCTAATGCAGCTGCTTTCAGTCCATACAATAATACTGTTAGTACACTGGTTTGATAAATTTTCACTTTGGTACCAAACAAAGGATTTTATCAGTCCATAATTTCATCAATTCCTGTACAGTACTTGTAGCTAAAGCACATCTCCTTTTAACCTCATTCTTGATGGAACTGTCGGCACTGATCAAGCTTCCTAGATACTCATAAGATTTTACTTGTTCTACAACTTTGCTGCTGCATTTCAACACTTTTCCAAGATACATCCACTTTGTCCTCTTGGCATTTATTGTAAATCCAGGTTGACTACAGCAATGTTCCAAGGTAGTGAAGAGTATCATTATTAATTCAAACATGTCTGCCACTCACACAACATCATCTGTATAAATTGAAAAGCAAAACTCTAGATCGCCCAATGTCACGCCCTTCAACTTGTCTACCATTTTTAACATCCAATTTAAGAATATGATGAAAAGTGATGGTGATTCCATATACCATTTCTTACGCCAAACTTGGACTTGAATCAGTTGCTTAATTTTCCACCAATCTCTGCAGAGACTTAGATTTTTATAAATAAATTTGTTATTAAGAATTATCCAACAAACACGAGCATTTCATAAGCAGAATTATTGGTGCAGAAAATGTTTATGGATGTCTGGTGGAGCAGAGGCATGTGGGATGATGTAATATGAAATAAGTTTTGAGATGTAGGCACGGTGGAGTAATGTAGGGCCTAGAAGATGAGAATGAGCTGTTTGATAGTTGTATAATTTGAAAGCCATACACAAAATTCCCATTGACTTCAATCAGAGAACCTGAGCAAGCATTGCAAGATTGGGTCCAAGATGAATAAAAGAAAAATATTTAAAAATCTAATATGATACAAATATGTAGAATATATGGTATTTGTACTGTATTTCAATGTATTCAACATTAGTCAATATCTAGTTCAATATTGCTTATGTATATATGCACAGTGTGTTCCTTTAAATAGATATCTGTGTTTATATAGATCAGGCCTGCACAACATACGGCCCGCGGGCTCACTGTGCGGCCTGTGGGGGGATTCCAAACCCCACGCACACAAAGTCCCGAGGCTGGCGTGGCGGCGCTTCCTGGGGCAGCTCCCGGTGGTGTGCCTACCCGCCGACAGGAGCCAGCAATGCGGGCGGCTGAGTCCAGCCAATCAGAGCTGCAGGGGTGGGGCTTTCAGGTTCCCCCTCCACCCCCCCCCAACGCCGGCGCCGGCACAAGGATATTTTTGCACCCTTGCGCGCCAAGCGGGACACGGGGATGGAGCCCTTGCGCGCCGCCGCTCCTCCACCCCCCCCCGCCCCAAGCGGGACACGGGGATGGAGCCCTCGCACGCTGCCGCCCCCCCCCGCCCCAAGCGGGATACGGGAATGGAGCCCTCGCGCACCGCCGCTCCTCCACCCCCCCGCCCCAAGCGGGATATGGAGCCCGCGCGTGGCGCCGCACCCCCCAGGCCTCAAGCAGGACACAGAGCCCTCGCGTGCCGCTGCCCCTCCCCACTGCCCCAAGCGGGACACGTGGGGGGAGCCCTCGCCCCCCCCAGCAGGACACGGGGCTCAGCCACCGCCCCCATCCTGAGCGCTTTTTGGCCCTCCTGCCCCCGGGCCTCCTGCCCCATCCAACCCCCCGCGTTCCTTGATGCCGCCCCCCCGGGACCCCTGCCCCATCCACCCCCTTCCCTGTCCCCTGACTGCCCTCCGCCGCCCCATCCAACTCCTCTCCTGATTCCCTATCCAACCACTCCTTCTCCCTGTCCCATGACCACCCTTGGAACCCCTGCCCCTGACTGCCTCCCACCGCCCCATCCAACCCCTGCTCCTTCCTGACTGCCCCTCGGGACCCTTGCCCCCATTCAATCCCGCTGTTCCCTGCCATCTGACCGCCCCGACCGCATCCACCCCCTTCTCACCCCCTGAACTCCCCTAAACTCCCCTGCCCTCTATCCAACACCCCCTCCCTGTTCCCTTACCGCGCTGCCTGGAGGTGGCTGGAGCTGGGCCACGCCACCACCGCGCAGTGCCTGGTGCACCGGATCAGGCTGAGCTTGCAGCCCCCCCGCTTCCCACGAATCAGCTGTTCGCGCAGGAAGCCTGGGAGGGCTGAGAAGCAAGCGGCGGCTTCGCGCTCAGGCCCTGGGAGGCAGAGCAGAGGTGAGCTGGGGCGGGGAGCAGTTCCCCTGCGCGCCCCTCCCCCCGGGTTACCTGCTGTGACGCAGGCGGCTCCCCCCACCCCAGCTCACCTCCGTTCCGTCTCCGCCTCCCTGGGCTTGAGCACGAAGCCACCGCTTGCTTCTCTGCCCTCCCAGGCTTCCCGCGCGAACAGCTGATTTGCAGGAAGCGGGGGGGGAGGGCGAGAAGTGGGGCAGAGTGTTCAGAGGCGGAGCGGAGGTGAGCTGGGGCCGGGGAGTGGGGCGGAGAGCTGGAGCACCCATGGGGTCGGCTTCTAAGGCGCCACTTTTGGATAATGTGCTCAGGGGGAGCAGCCGCTCCCTCTGCTCCCCCCCAGCTACGGTCCTGGTCACTTCAACTTACCAGTTGTTAAATTTAGAAGCCCTTTTAGAACCGGTTGTCCTGCGCAGGACAACTGGTTCTAAAAGGGCTTCTAAATTTAACAACTGGTTTCCGCGAACCGGCTCCTGCTCACCACTGGAGACTCCCCTTGCCGCTCTCACCCTAGGAGCCAGAGACCTCCCAGCAGGGCTGGTGAGTGCAGCCAGAGAAGGGGGAAGGGTGTGGTGGAGTGAGTGTCTGGGAGATGTGCGGGGGGTGCTGGGCTGTGAGGGTGTGGAGGGCGCTGGGCAGTGGGGGAGGTTTGTGTGTTTTGGGGTGCTAGGCAGTGGGGGCCTGTTGGGGGGTGCTGGGCAGTGAGGGAGATCTGTGTGTGTCAGGGCACTGGGGGTCTGTGTGGGGCATTGTTTAGTTGTGGTGGCGGGTCTGTGGGCACTGGGAGGGAGGGAGGAGAAATCTGTGTGTATTGGGAAACTAGCGAGTGGGGGGTTCTATGTGGGGTGCTGATGTGTATTAAGAGTTACCAGCTGGATTGAGGACTGATAGATCTGGACAGAGTTTATATTGAATGGGCAAATGAAAAAGATCGCAGGGAAAAACAGTAAGGTTAGTTTAGCCGTCTTTGACATTTCGACCAATAAGGAAATTAAAATGCATTTGTAATTACATATCTTATTCTTGGCTGATAATCATTTATTGATATTTTTTAGGAAAATTTTCAATTTAAAACACAAATTTTTGTTTTTCTTTTTTTACTTATGATGTCTATCTGAAAAACCATATAAATTGACACAAATTGCAAATTAAAACTTTTTAAATGTATAAGCATTTTACTCACTTGGGCGCATTTGCCTCATGGCACACAAATTTGAACTCTGCTTCAAAAATTTGCACAGAAGAAATTTTTCTTTTACCTTAATTATACTATCTTAGGAGCCCGCTATAACATAGTACCAAGGTTCAATACAAAGTCATATAAAAGTTATACAAAAATGCATAATGCAGAGATTTATCTACAACTGCATTGATTGACTGCTGTGTGCAGTAATATAGTGACCCCTGGACCTACAGGCTTCCACACACCGTCAGTGCCTTGCTAGTGTGCCATGAGCCATGAGATATCTCTTCTCTTTGTGTGTGACTGTGAGTGTTTCCCTTGTGTGTGAATTTATTCAACAAAATCTTGAGCTTCATAATGGATACCATGAGTGAAAAGAAAAAGAGAAAAATAGAATCAGAGCACAGAGTTTTCAACACTGAATGGACGAATAAATACTTATGTACTATTTCTAAAGACAAAATACTGTGCCTCGTGTGTCGCGAAACATTAGCCGTTCTGAAAGAATACAACCTTCGGCGGCACTTTGAAACTAAGCATCCCAATCTCGCCAAATTGAGCCCAAATGAAAAAATAATTAAAGCAGCCAGTTTAGCGAAAAACCTTAGTAGAGAACAGCAAATTTTCAAGAAAGTGAGCACAGAGAATGATACAGTTACTAAAGTAAGCTTTAAAATTTCTAAGGAAATTGCTGCTGCTGGGAAATGCTTTACAGAAGGCGAGTTATTAAAGAAGTGTATGTTGATTGCTGTATCTGAGTTATGTCCAGAAAAGAGGGGAATATTTGAGAATGTCAGTCTATCACGCATGGCTGTATGGAGAAGAATAGCTGACATTTCTACCAATTTAAGTGATCAGTTAAAGCAGAGAGTCAGTGAATTCTGCTTTTACTCCCTAGCTATGGATGAAAGCACCGATTTAAAAGACACCACACAACTTCTTATTTTTATTAGAGGTATTGATAAAAACTTTGAAATTACTGAAGAACTTGCTGGCATGTGCTCCATGACGGGTCGCACAACCGGAAAAGAAATCTCCAGTGAAGTGATAAAGTGCACGAATGATAAGTCGGGATTAGATTTCACAAACTTGGTGGCCATTTGTACTGATGGTGCTCCAGCTATGTGCCAAAAAAATGTTGGAGCAGTTACTCTTCTTGAAGAATTTATCGGGAGAGAAATAACCAAACATCACTGCATTATGCATCAGCAGGTTTTGTGTAGCAAAGTATTAAAATTTGAGCATGTAATGTCAGTGGTAGTTTCCATTGTAAACTACATCCATTCTAGAGGACTAAAACATAGGACATTTCGAGCCTTTCTTGAAGGGGTAGACACCGAGTGCAATGACTTAATCTACCATACAGAAGTGAGGTGGTTGAGTCGACGAAGAGTGCTCCAGCATTTTGTTGCTTTGAAAGAGGAGGTAGCAAAATTCCTAGAAAATGGGCCAATAAAATTCCCAGAGCTTGAATATGAGTCCTGGAATCAAGATCTCTTTTTCTTTTGTGATATTACAGCACACCTGAATGATCTCAACATTCAGCTTCAGGGAAAAAATCAACTTATATTTCAAATGTGTGCAGCAGTGAAAGCTTTCAAAATGAAATTGAAACTTTTCAGAAGTCAGCTGTCAAAAGGTGAAATGTGTCACTTTCCCACTTGTGCACAGCGTATCCCTCAGCACAAACACGCCGAGTTATGAGAAAAATACGCAAAGCACATCATTCTTTTGATTGAAGAATTTGACAGAAGACTTACTTTGTCTAAAGAAGACGACGTCCAGTTGAAGCTGATTGAAGATCCCTTTTCTGTGGCTCCAGAGGAAGTGCCACTAGATTTGCAGTTGGAGGTTATTGAACTTCAGTGTTCAGCAGTTTACCGAAATAAGCACAGAGAAAGCAGCTTGCGGGACTTCTACAAAATCTGGACAATGAAGTTGCACTGAAAACGTTCAGCATTTTTGGACGCACTTACATATGTGAACAAACATTTTCCATCATGAACATGAATAAAAACAAGCAATGTTCTTCTCTGACTGACGACCATTTGGAAGACATTATGAAAATATCCACTTCAAATATGACCCCCAAATGTGACAAGCTTGTTGCCGAAAAGAGATGTAATATTTCTCATTAAATTTGCAAGGTAATTATGAAAAGTACAAATGTTTTCTTTCAACGGAACAGATGTTTTTAATTTTTCCATGATTAATAAAAAAAAATTAAGATAATTTAAAAAATTGTTTGATTTAATTGAAAAATTCTTAATAAAGTATCACACACCCTCCCCCTGAAACTTTAGCTGTTTCAGCGGGGCGGTGCTGGGGAAGGAGGGTTTGTTTCCGTGGGGCTGGGCGGTGCGGGGGGGGGGGGGTTTCGGGGGGGCCGGGGGGTTTCGGCCCTCAGCTGTTTTCTTTGGAGTAATATGGCCCTCGCCGCTTTACGAGTTGTGCAGGCCTGATATAGATACATGTCATATACATACATTGTATATTGCAATGTATACATTTTCCTATTGATGATGGGATATGTAAGAGGCAATGTCAAACATATCATTAGATAATGGGCCAAATAGAGCCCTGCTATATAACTTCATTGACTCTGCCAAGGTTTTGTAGACAGAGATTTCTTTTCCAGGTGTCTTGCCGATGGGTCATGACCATATGCTCAAAAGGTCTAACTGGTGGCCATATTTGGGGTCAGGAAGGGAATTTCCCCTGGGTCAGATTGGCAGAGACCCTGGGGTTTCACCCTCCTTTGCAGCATGGGGCATGGGTCACTTGCTGGTTTGAACAAGAGTAAATGGTGGATTCTCTATAACCTGAAGTCTTTAAATCAAGATTTGAGAACGTCAGTAGCTCAGCCCAATGTTGTAGGCCTATTCCAGGAGGGGGTGGGTGAGGTTTTGTGGCCTGTGATGTGATCATCATGATGGTCCATTCTGGCCTTAAATTCTATGAGTGTAAGTTCAAGGAATGTATTTGGGATAGTGTTTCTTGAAATTATAATAGTGAAATATTTGTTCAGAATGACATATTGTAATTATTTGCTGAGTTTACTTTGGCTTGGAGATGTAGTGGTCCAACCTGCCTCATTCTCGTGCAGTGTCAGTAGCATTGTGTCTTTCCCTGAATGGCAGTCTACATCCCTGTTCCCCTTTTCCTGCTCTAAAACTAAATTAAAATATTTCTAGAAAAATACAATAAAGCTTGTATTCCATTTGATTAGACAATGTGACAACACAAATCAAAATCAAATACCAGACTATTGGCATTTACTAATCAAATAGAGTATCCTTTCAACATAATACTTCTAATACTTTCATATTAGAGAAAAATAGATATGAATACAATATGGTAATGAAGATACAATGAAATAAGGACTTACTGTATTACTCTTTGAATTCTACGATCAGCAGTTCCAATGAGATCTGTCATCTCATGTTAGTCGAGGGGAAAGGACAAGAATGGGAACGTTATAGTAAATTATATCTCCAATGTCATATTTATGTCAGTAATTTCCAGCAAATGTGCAGGTTTGATGGCCATTTCCCTTTGTTTCAGATGCATAATACAAATTATTAATTCCAAGCAATACATTGCTTAGGATTATTCCACTTATTAGATGGCTGAAATCACTTGACCTTTTGCCTCATGTCTCAGAACTGGAGGTGACTTTTGATAGACTTAAACCTGAGGACAGCAACTCAGATATTTGTCAGCATCAGCAACAGTTTAACACACATATCACAAGATTCAATGCCAATACACTCTGATATTTCCATTGGAATGTCTGAGCCAGTTTACAAATACCTGGAGCATTAACCTTTTGACCTAGGTTAAAGATGCCCCTGGGGTTCAGCTCACACCTGATGTATGTAATAATCTCAGATAGATAAATATCATTTTTGTTTAAACATTATTGTCTGTCACAGAACTTTTCTGAAAATTGTAGGGTGGGATTTTCCAAGAGGCTTTAAGGCACCCAACTCCCAATGCTTTTAAGTCTGATCGACTTTAGTTCCTTTGAAAATTTCAGCCAGAATGAACAATAAGGTAAAGAATTTTAATACTAGCAAAGAGCAGAGAAAAAGCTGATTCTACATAGAAGAACTCAAGCAGAATATTTTCTGAACTGTTTTTGCAAATATAGAGAACGGTGATTGCCCCATAATGAAAGGTCCAATCCCATGACACGCCAGCTGCTGCCAATAACAGTGATACAGTGCCAATGGACACAGAATCTCCATACAGTTTCCAGCCCTCAGTCAGTAGGAGAGAAAGAAGAGGGGAATAAAAGGATTATCTGAGATGATTTTTCCCTAACTCCCCAAGTGCTGAGGAGGGAGACAATTGTGTGTTCTGATTTCTTCACAGTGATCTTAGATCTGTCCCAAACTTTTATTTTGTGTCATAGTAGAGAGAGCACCTTGCATTAATCTCCACTTATTCTCCCAGGACATTGCTGGGCTCCAGAGGCAAGAACATCAATCTTCCATTAAGTAGAGCTGCCAGAATGAGAAGTCTTTAAAAAGAAGAATAGGGATATAGTCTCCCTCCTTTGCCATACCAAGGAAAAAATGAGCCATTTTTGTCACTTGTGTTTAAAATATTCTATATAGATCCAAAGTACACTACAAAAACACTGTCATGTAATAAAACATAAGCCTGTCTTGTGAATATGCCTTTCTTGTGCGAACAATAAAATGGCCTTACAGTGCTGATTATTGACAAGTATTATGCAGCTTTTAATCCATCATCTTGATTAACTATTTGTGCATTATTAGCTATACATAAGGCTAAGATTTTGTCAATTTTTAGTAAAAGTCATGGGCAAGATGTGGGCAATAAACAGTATATCACAGAAGCCTGAGCCTCTCAGCATGGGGCTAAAGTCATGGAGATCACATAAAATCACAGAATCCATGACCTCTCTGACCAACTTGTAACCTTAGCTCCTCATAAGCAGCCCTTCTGGCACCAGAATGCACACATTGTCACAATGTATTAAGTACTGAATACTTACCATATTAGATATCCTGAACTCTGGAAACCTACAGTGTATTCTGCTAATCTGTGGGTTTTAAAAACACACAACTATCAGCAGCAATTCCTAACTGCACATGTTTTTGATGTACGTTTGGCATATCTCACACCATGTAATATGTAGTATGTGCTTGCTTCCTTTGTCTTGGGCCTGTGTCTATATCGTTTTGTGCTTCCAGATAGCGGTGGCTGTGCTCGCAAACGTGCTGCAATGTCTGTCACATTAACAGCTGTGAAGAGAGTTCAAAGTTCTCCAAACCTATTGGCTGCAGGTATAACTAACCAGTGGGATATCACCCTTGAACAGCTTTGTGTAACATATGTTTCTGTAGAATTAGTCTGCCAGGAGGGTAATCAAAATGGCTACTCCACTGGCAAGGTCTAATTTATATAGTTTTATGATGCCAAAATCTCTGAACGTATTTTGTTTCTGAAGATGTAATCTTACTTTTCCTCTAGCTATATGTAGTGGTCATTGAAGGATAGGAGAAACCTCCTGGGAAATTTTGAAAAGCTGTTTTAATAAAAAAATAAATAAAAATCTTGCCTCTGTGACACGTATTTGGGGTATTTTCCCCTTCTTCGTACCTGCCCAATCTTAGACCCCTATTTTGTTAATGGGAGAACTTGCATGAAAACTGGGGTTTGTTTCTTAATATCTCAGCAGCTTCTGTTAAAGCTATAATTCTCTGCTCCCGATGTTTCAACCAGTTTGAGACTATTGTGCTATCACAAATGGAAGATTATAATTTCAGTTGTGAAATAAGTAATAGGAGCCAAATACTTTTATGAAACAAAAATCCTATTTTCAAGAAAACGTTTCTAGACATTTAAAAACAGAATAAAAACATAGAAAATAGTCAATAGAGGCCAAACTATTTCTTAATTAGAGGACTATATTGAGAGCTAGTTTAAGAAGTAAAACTCGAATGCATATCTGTTGGCCATATTCAGTGGTGACTTAAATCATAGTGTAAATTACATGCTATGTGTAAATAGGGCAGAAAACCTATGTGATTACCTTGCACCAATTTGGCATTCAGTGGCTGTGCCAAACAAGTATAATACACAAAGGAGGCAGAAGAGTGAGGGAATGAGAGGTCTAAGATGAACCCTCAGCAAGATCACCATTTTATTTACTCCAGTGTTCCATTGCATCATTGTGGTCATTCAACTAGAAAAAATTGTCAAAAACCTTGAGGGTAGAACTGTAAACATTCTTCACAGAATGAGTGCACAATTTTTCACAACACCCAGGAGTTTATCATAAGATATACTGATGAATAAATGGACACACATCTGACATCAGGAATAATAACATTCAAAAATCAATAGGAGAACACTTCAATCTCTCTGGTCACTCAGTAACAGACTTAAAGGTGGCAATTTTGCAACAGAAAAGCTTCAAAAACAGACTCTAACGAGAAACATCTGAGTTTGAATTAATATGCAAACTAGATACCATTAACTTGGGTTTGAACAGAGACTGAGAGTGGCTGGGTCATTACACATATTGAATCTATTTCCCTTTGTTAAGAAGCCTCACACTTTCTTGTCAATTGTCTAAAATGGGCCATCTTGATTATCACTACAAAAGTTTTTTTTCTCCTGATTATAGCTCATCTTAATTAGCCTCTTACAGTTGGTATGGCTATTTCCACTTTTTCATGTTCTCTGTATGTATGTATGTATATATCTTCTTACTATATGTACCATTCTATGCATCTGATTAAGTGGGCTGTAGCCCACGAAAGCTTATGCTCAAATAAATGTGTTAGTCTCTAAGGTGCTACAAGTACTCCTGTTCTTTTTGATGTTTCAACAGATTTTCAAAAGAAGTAGCTTCCACACTTTGTCACCAAAGTGATACTACTATAGCAATTACAATATATCTCATCCTGAATGCATATTAGCACATTCGATTGAAGAGGCTCCATCTGCACAACTCTGGTTAAAGGGCTGTCAGAAAATGTAAACCTCTGTATTTAGAGATAAATACTAGGTTGGCCATAAAATTTCACTCCTGGCTGAAACTTACTAAGCTAACTGTCAGCCTGCCAGCTTTTCTGGAGTGTTTAAAATGCACAAAAGATAAAGAACAGTCATTTTAGAACATTTGTACAATTCCAATACACAAACAGCTTTTGGTATTTTTAGCTTTATGTTTATAGATGGTCTAAATTGTGGACTATCTAAAAATAAATACAAAATAGGAAAAGTTTATTTTTATAAATTTCACAAGAAGTCCAGATGTGAGCATCTAATCCACAAGGACAAGAATCTAATTGAAATGAGTGGGGACTACTTCAAAATAAGATGGTACTCAGTGTGAATAAGGGTAGTAGAATTGGACTTTTAGGGGGTTGTTTTGTGTCTATCCATTATAGACTTCAGAAAATGCATATAATTGGCCTGATGTTTCAAAACACCTCTTGCAAAGTCAGTATGGTTTATCATGTAAACCTGCAAACTGAGACTTTAAAAGGTCTTCTTTACTGTACTTAATAGTCCATAAGGGTAGTGATGGTCCATTGTGCTAATTCTTACTTAGATAATTTTGGTTAGTGGATTATTAACCTAGTGGATTGGATTATCGCACATGAAGAATCCATATGAATTTTTTCCAAAGGAAAAAGAATTCCATACATATGGATAACTTTTTTCAAATTAGTCTCCTTTAGATCATCTAATAATCACACACCCAAACATACCCCATGCCAATATACTATATATATGGACAGAACTTCTGTCTTTCTCTTTGCCAAACACTGTAGAGGCTTCCTGCAGTTTTCCACATTCTGGCACCATCCAAAAATCTCACATCACCCATGTATGGCCCCCTTGTTTTTGAATGAAGCCTCTCCATGCCCTCTTAAAGCAGTGTCATTTCTTCTGGTATCTAGATTTAAGAAGACAATACATTATAGAGTTTACTGAAAAACCAGGCAACAATATTGTTTGTTTTATTCCTTGTCTGATGTAGCAGTGATTTATCCACAATGTAGTAACTGTCATAGCACAATATAATCCTTGATAAAATGTAATTTAATTGAGCAGTAAACATTGGTTACTTATAGTGCAATATTCAGTGGTGTGTATATATAGGCAACAGAGGGCAAGTTGTGAGTATGTAATTTCAATAAAACAGTTAGTACCTATTATATAGATCTTTTCCAATTGTGCAACATCAGAGGAAATTTATTAGAAACTAATTTTTTCTGTATAGTGTAAACTGGCTCTTCTGAGACTATAACAATTACTGTTGAGCTTCCTTAAATTAGATTAATTTCTACACGTACAATTACATCAAATCCTTTAAAATGGTCTATGAAATTATCTTAATTCAATACAAAGAAGACTCAGTGATGCATTTAGAAAATATCCTCGCATACTGAAGCATAGGCAATTAAAGTTGTGGGGAAAAAAGACTAATGATGAGATATATATATAATATATATATAGCTTAAAATCAATTTCTCTATGACAAGGCTAGTTTGACTGTGGTGGAGGCTCACTGAGTGTGTGACCTCATGGCTAAATTCTCTTGGTAGCAGCAGCTGCTGCAGACTTTAAAAAGCACCATCACCACTATTATTCTTGAGTTTCCATTAGATTCTCTCAGATACCTTTATTTAATTAGCCCAGTACTCAGAATGATTCAATATTGTTAGGATCGGTGATTTTGATTATTAAGAAAATGGCTTTACTTGGTAAGACAATATGGATCAAATTCTGACCAAGCTACACTACACACCCCTAGTGACTTTGCTAGGCCAGAGTGGGTATAAATCGGTACAGAATTTGGCACCACATACACAGAACAATAACAAACACATCCATCAAAACATCACCCAACCTACTACAGTCTGATCAAAATCACTGTCTTTTTTTTAAATATATGTTCTTTTCAAAGTATACTGTGAGCCTAGTCCTACAATCCTTGCATATCTTAAAATTTCCCCAAAGTCAATATGAGGTCTGAGTGTACAAGGAATGTAGAACCAGACCCCAGTGTCACATACAGCATACTGTTCCATCACCAAAAAGGCGGACAGAATTGCCTACAGTATTTTAATTTCCAGCACACACTAACTTGGCTATTTCTTCTATAGGACCTGATTCTCAGTCTCCAGATTCAGGTAAATAAAACGTTATTTTCTTTATGCATAAGTGTACTGGTATTGTACATGTATGAATTATAGCAGTCTTCCATTTATATAGCATCATGCATCCAAATGGATCCCAGTGCACCTTACAAACCTTACTGATTTTTGCAAACTATCTCAGGTGAAACCTGTGACTGAGAACCTCCATCGGACAACCACCTGTCCGAAGTGATGTCAAGGCTTCCAGGACAATTTTGTCCAACAATTAGTTAGATATCATATATGCCATACAATCTGTTTTGTTCCTGTTTCTATGGGATGTGCAATACAGAATGCTCACTAGTTAGTGCAGCCACCTCTAGACTGAAATGCAGCAATGGTTTAACAATGTATCACAACAGATCAGGTCAGAAAGTGATAAATGTCTTATCAAACTGAAATTATAGGGGCGGAATTTACCCAGAATACTGAATCTAACACCTACTCTTAAAGAAAGTGCCACTGAATCTTTAATAATGACAGGTAATTAAAACCTCAAGTTTAGATCTCATCCAAAAGATGGCATTTCCAGCAGCACAGTAGTGTAATTCAATAGTATTGGCTAAAAACTGACTCAGATACAACCTACTGATTCACCATCATGCATTCCAATGGCACTGAAGATTTCTTTTGAAGTTTCCCATGCAAATACAGAGAATACATATCCCAATCATTACCCTGTGAACCATGCTTGCATATTGTATTCCTTTTCCCCACCCTTCATCTTATCTTCCTGTCTATCAGATATGCAGGTCAGGAATGTCTCTTCATTTATATTTGGACTAATTAGACTATGAGGAACAGAAATATGAGAATAGAGGGTTCTTCAATCTAAAAAGACAAAGGTATAACAGGATCCCATGACTGGCAGATTGGCAGAGGCCCTGGGGGTTTTTCACCTTCCTCTGCAGCGTGGGGCATGGGTCACTTGCTGGAAGATTCTCTGCACCTTGAAGTCTTTAAACCACAAGTTGAGGACTTCAATAGCTCAGACATAGGTCAGGGGTTTGTTACAGGCGTGGGTAGGTGAGATTCTGTGGCCTGCGTTGTGCAAGAGGTCAGACTAGAAGATCATAATGGTCCCTTCTGACCTTAAGGTCTATGAGACTGGAAGTTGGAAGACAGATTCAGATTATAAATGAGGAACAGATTATTGGAACAATTGACCATCACTGGAACTCTTTAAATATAGAGGAGATGTTTTTCTAAAAAGGAATTCTAGTTCAACCAAAGCTATTGGACTTGAAGCAAGAATGAATGGAAGTCCTATAGCCTGAGTTATGCAGGAGGTCAGACTAGATGGTCACAATGGTCCCTTCTGGCCTTAAAATCTATGTGTCTATGAATCCATGAATATTGTGGGAACTATCACAAGTAAGTAAAATAGTAACAATACTGATCTAGGCTCATCTGGCTGACAAAATCACAGCTTGAGAAGTTGTAGCTTCAGGCTTATCCATTTAACTCTCCTTTTGATGTATATATTGTTGATAGTAATTCTAGCTACTGACTAGAAAGTTGTAATTTCAACAGTTTGTTCAATAGGTAGATTTATTATGGTAACATGGATACATAGGGACTATTTACCAAAAACTTGTTTTGATTTTTTTTCCTCACAAAAGCTTGGACATCTTACAATGATGGAAGTAGAGAGACATTGAATGGAGACGCTAGTAGTTCATCTCTTGCAGCAAAAGGCTTTAGAAGTGTCCGGCCAAACCTACAAGAAAAGAAGTCGCCAACTCAGGTAAACCTTCACACACACAGTTTCATCCTTTGGTATTAAGCATAAGTGTTAGCTTACGAGTGCATTACATGCAGTTGTGATGCCCTATAGGGCATTATCCAGAAGTGTTCCTGGTAGCACCCGCACCTGATATTACGTGTTGTATTATCCGTTTCTGCTATACACATAAACATACACTATACAGGACACAAGTCGTCTGGTTCAGTAACACAACAAACTACTTTTAAAGAGCAAGGCTGTATGCAAATAAAAATAGGCCAGGTTCAATCAAAAACCTTATATAACTGTATTTGGACTTCAAAGGGTATTGATTAATATTTTACACACCAAAGAAATACTTTCTTTATGGAATAAATAATAACTGATTATAAAGTTGAATTACATTAATTTAAGAATAACCAGAAGTACTGTTCTTCAACTAACTTTGCTAAACTATATAACAATTAGAGAAAATGCCATGAAACAATATGGCTTAATTCAGAAACATATTTATAATAGTATTTACATTATTATTTTAATTCAAAAGCTTTAAAAGAGGGTGTGTGTGTAATATGTATGTATGTTACTCATAAATAGTAGCTTGTCGGCTAAAATGATATGTCAAGTATATTTTATGAACTATTTAAATCTCTGTAAAATTTGGTGATAATTCTCAAACAGTAGTGTCGGTGCAAAATAAAATATATTTGATATTATGGACTCGGTTTGGATCACAATTCACTCTTTTCATTAACAAATGGAATCTGTGATTTCCTAGACATCAAAATACAATATTATTATCAGGTACAGTGCAGTACCTGATCCAAAGTCTTTCCATTGTATTGAATGGAATTTGGATCAGGCCCTTGTTCTTTCATTTGAAGTTACGAGTCTAACTCAAGTTACTTTTCCTGCTAACATTTACTTTCTCTCTGTTTCTCCTTCAATGTTATTTTGCTGTGTGTGGATGCTTTTGGCAAATAAGGCACCTCTGCCACCCCCTAGAAAAGAAAGTTTTCATAGATCTGGAATAACTAATCACATGAAGGATGAAATTAATTTCCAGTCAATAACGACCAAGCCAACTAAAAAACTCCCCTCAGATACTGTCTACTATACTAACAAGGAGGCTATCCAGAGGACAATGTATTCTAAAAAATCTAACACAGGCGTCTCCTATGCACAAAGAATCACTAAACCACTGGCCTCAGTCTCCAACACAAGCACAGCAGTAGCTGGCATTAGAGCTACTCTTCATCAAGGCCACAGACAAGCATCTCAAAAACGCAGAGTTTCTACCCTGAAATTAACCCGGACACAAGACTCACTGAATAATGTTCCTCGTAATACAGAGCAGCAGCCCAAGTCTGATGAAGTGCCAACATTTCCACAAAGGCCTGTTTCACCCACCTGTAACCCTGTGCCTGAGATACACACAGCATCTCTTTCCATTCAGATAGCTCCCCTCCTTGACAATAAAGCAGAGCCTGAAATCCAAGAACATCCACCTAGGCTTTTTCCAGACAATCTACAGATGCCTCCAAAAGATGTGGGACAAAAGTCTACAGCTCCTTCTTCTGCACAGTCCACAGAATGCAATGTGGTATATTAAACTTTTCCGTCTTTTATTTTAGATCTTTCCTGAATCACCTAACACTTTTCTAGTTAGTATACTCACATTACCATGATTACAGCTTGTGTTTTCTGGGTAAAACTACCTGTTGCACTATTCAAAGTAGAAATGAACAATTTAATATTTTTCAAAAGGGTATTGCAAAAAGGTCGGACCCAGTTAAAGTTGGGAGGTGGGTTTAAGTTGCATATTGAAAGTAAATTATCTGGCTCATCGTATTATACAGATGGTAAAATGATGCGCAATAGGAAAGGTGTGCTGTGAGTTGGAGGCCCATGTACTTCTCTGTGTTTGTACAGTGCCTACCACTGTGGGGATCCACTCATGATTAGCCCTTAGGCACTCCCATAATAAATGTGATTAATAATTATATTAGTGGTGCACCTCCGAAGTGGCACTGCTTGCCGGGATCCCACTTTTGAAAGGTAGTATGCTGCCACTAGTGCTGGAAGGAAGTACTAAGAACTGGCTTCTGGTGCATCTTTGAAAAGATGTCAGTAGGATTCCTATAAGTGCAGCTTTGCCAATGTGCTGGTATGACCCCACTCCACCAAGTCATCCTCCTCTGGGACCAGCTAGGGCTTCCAGCAATGCTGATTTTCTGTACTCACCAGCTCCTGGCAACCAAATTACAGCTGCCCTGTGCACAAGAGATGGGTGGGAAGGAGTAGTTGTGCCATCTGCATCCTCTCTGCAGGATGAGACATGACATGGACCTACATATTCTAAGTTGCTCATTTTCCTAATTGCTCTTTGTTTATTGAGGTTGAAATTCTTTTCTCAAACCCACATGGATCCCAGTTCCAATTAGCATACATGGGAGTTTCAGATAGCAAGAGCAGGATATCACAGATGTAAGCATATTTTTGGATGCTAAAAATATAATAATATTGAGATCACTTTTGTAGATCTGAGAGTTTGGACTGTTTTTTGTTTTTAAGTACCTGGGCTAGTGAACCCAGTTTTAGGCTGTCTGGCACACATGAATCCATATCATGTGCTACAAAACCCAGAAAGGAGAGTCTTCTTTCTCTTCTTTATTTGTTTAAAAAACAAGGGTATAAAACATTTCAGAATTTTCTTGGAATCATCTAAACCTCTGCTTCATTTTGGCACACTAAGCTTCTTCTTATAGAACATGGTCCGTTAGGGACAAGAAGAGATCTTGCCCAATACCAAACATACGGTATTTTCATTTGACTTTAAATCAGTCATAATAATTTGACATAACTATCTACAGTACACTATGTACAACATATGAGAGTAGATTTCCAATAAATAAAGGGTAACAAGGGAATGTACTTCATGCAGTTTCATTATATATCATTATGATTGGACACAGTGTACTTATTACAGAGTGCTTCACTTATTACTGGTTCATGGGTGAAAAACCAGCAGGTGGAATGTTATTCATTTTATGCCTAAATATCTCCTCCAACCAAACCCCAAATATTGTTAAAACAGATTATTATGGCTTATGCTGGTTGAATTATATATATTTCAGCATATCCTTGTTTATACTCGCTATCCACTTGTGAAATCCATTTCAACATTCACAGTGGAAACCATTAAAAACTGTAGATGCACCTTAATTAAAACCCTTGATCCAGACATCACTGAATAAAGAATAGTCCAAGTCCAGATCCAAATAATGCAGCTCAGACCCATCACTGTTAAAAGTTGAATTCTCTGTAGAGACAAACTTGTGAGGTTTCTAGAAGAAACAAAGGAAATCAACCTTACACATTATGAACCACATTCATCACTGGTGTAAATCCACTAAAATCAACAGAGTTACTCCAGGGATAAATAATGGCCCTATATCTTGCATACTTGAAGCTCCCAGACAACTCTGTACTTTTCATCCATCACAACCATACTATTCTTTGACATTGGCATGTTTTCAGAACTGTGCATTTAACCAGATCTTTGCCTTTGGACGCACCAAACACCTACACTAGCTGTAGGAGATTTTTAAAAGAAAAGTTGCATGCAGAATACAGCTGTGTGACATTAAAATGGCAACATTTTGAAAACCCTCCTCTTTAGTACTCCCCATATAGACCAGCCAAAACCGTGCATGAGGTATAGGACTGATGGGCTCCTGTGGGCTATCTTGGGCAGAAATAGTGATCTAACAGATGTTATAAACTGCCCTACCAGGCTCTGTGAGATTTTGGGAGTCTTTGAGAAGAACACATTGTTCTATCCTGGTGAAGGTGTAATTCACCACTCAGATGAGGTACACCAGAGAAGTTTTTTTTAGTTTTTCAGCATTTTCTCATGTATCTACATTAAGAGACTTAATTAAAGCTTAATATCATTCTCAGCAGGGACTGTTCCAGGGATGCTATTAAACAGACTCTGTCACAGATGCAGAAGTGGCTAGAAGAACAAGCTAGGTCTAGCACAAGTCTTTTATAATATTTACTACAGTATTGTCCTTTAACAAATAATAATTAATGATTAACTAGTAAGACCCACAGGGTTTAGAATTACCCATCCCAATAATTTGTCATCTTCAGGCCTGGGACACAGGCAGTTTTTTAGCAAGGCAGAATGACCATTTTTTCTACCTAGAATCACTGCCTCTCCACAGTAATGAAAAAAATGAGGTGTGAATGCCAACATTTTTCTGTTCCACGATTCAGGGCAAAACTGCTGGGTTTTGCAGGATTTGCCAGTATTTGGTAACTTGCCACACAAGTTCTAAAAATATGATTTTCTTTGCCGTCACATCCATATGGGTATGAGGGAATTGCGGGAAATATTAGATGTTTGGCTTTGAATGCATCACTCTCACTGCTCTTTTTAGGTGACCCATATGCCCCAAGATTGTGGTGGCTATGTGGATATAGACTGGACTGTTGGATATATAGTAGCTCTCTTAAATTTGAGCATTAGGCTTCAACTTTGCTTGTTGGACTGAATGGGGTTAGGCTAGAAAGTGCTTGCTCTTAATAAGTAGTAAGTATTAATTAGTACATTGAGTCACCAATACTTCACTGCATCTTCTGCTGATGCCTTATTGGTGATACTTGTAACAGTGTCAGGCTCTGACTTAGTGATTTTTATCCAAGTGAGTAAGTACAGTTTAGGTGACACCAAAAATGAAGAAACAAGTCAGGGACAATAAAGGAAATAGAGCCAGAGCTTTTACCAGCATCTGATATAGCTAAACTTAAGAACTGTAAGAGACAGGAAGGTGTTGAAAACTTTTATGAATTTTATAATCTACCGTATTTTCCGGCGTATAAGACGACTGGGCGTATAAGACGACCCCCAACTTTTCCAGTTAAAATATAGAGTTTGGGATATACTCGCCGTATAAGACTACCCCTCTTCCAACGCACACCAAAAAAAAATTAAAAAAACATCAGATTTGATTTCAATATGGTAATTTTAATTCAAATGCTTATGACATGCAGGTACTTAGCAGGAAAACTGTCACTTATAAACATAAGGCTGTTTGTCATCAAACATGTAAACATAAAACAGTGCAAGTGGATTAAACTTTTCCTAATTCACTCTAAAGCTGAAAGGAAGGATAAGACAATAAACCCATGGGAGCTGCCATGCTGTTTGTTTTCTAAGCTGTCAACCAAACTGGAACTGATGATGATAGGAGGAAGATAACAAACAAGAGAGAGAGAGCAAGTGCCGGGCAAGTCCCTGGCGAGTTAGCAACGCCCATAATAACTGCAAGCTACGGTATTTTTACAGGTTTTGCTGGCGTGACAGTTTCCCTTTAAAAGCTTTCAAAATCCTCCTGTTCGTCATCTGATATCATAAGTACATCAATGACATCTTGTGATACATTTGTAAGGCAGTCATCGTATGGATCGAATTCCATATCAGATGGTGTGGTCTCAGCTTCGGCTTCCTCTTCATCTTGCCACAAGTAGTCGTCCCCCATACCATCTAATGAATTTGATATGCCACACTTCTTGAAAGACTTGATTACTGTTTCTGCATCAATATCATTCCAGGCTTTTATGACAAACTTGCACAAAACATCCAACTGTGGAGCACGCATGTTTCCTCCTTTTGTGAATGACTTTTCGCCGCTAACCATCCATTCATTCCACTGTTCTTGAATGCGATCTTTAAATGGCTTGTTTAGGCACACATCCAGTGGCTGTACCAACGATGTCAATCCTGCAGGAATAACTGCCGCATCTGTGTTTAGTCTTGCAAGCATTTGCTTGGTGCTGAGAGTTAAATGAGCCCTGAACATATCCCACACCAGTAGACTACATTTTTGAATAAGTCCACCTGGTCGCCTGCTCCATACATTATCAAGCCATAGCTTTACCCCTTCTTCATCCATCCAGCCTTTTTCATTCACATGTACAAAACAACAAACAGGGAACTTGAATTTCGGCATTGTTTTTCTTTTAAAAATAATCATTGGTCTCAGTTTGGCGCCATCAGCTGTGCATCCTAGTACCACTGTAAAACTGGACTTCTCATGTCCTGTTGTTTTAATTAAAATTGTTTTTTCACCTTTTTGATGGACAGTTTTATTTCCAACCATATCAAAAGTCATTGGAGTTTCATCCATATTTCCAATACTACTTAATGCATAGCCATGTTTAGTGCGCTGTTGTATTACGTATCGATGGAAACTATTTACTTTGCTATCAAGATCTGCAGGTAATTTTGGGGCAATTTTCATCTTTTGCCTCAGTACCATATTATGCCTTCCCATGAATCTAGTACACCAGGATACAGTGGCCTTAAATCTGTTGCTGTGATCTGGGTTAGATTTGGCCCACTGAAGTGCAAACAAATGTATTTTATTTCATGTCACTACATAACCGTTTTGGCGATGCTCATTCACCATGTCTGCTACATGTTTTTCGAGTTCTGGCCAATGTGGGGTGCCTCTTCTTAATGCACACTTACCCCTTGGCATATTCTTTAATGCTTTTTCATTTGCTTTCCAGTCCCGAACCATCTTTTCTGTTACTCCATATTGTCTTGCAGCAGCGCAGTTATTATGTTCCATGGCAAAGTTTACAACTTTAAGTTTGAAACTGGCTTCATATTTCTTTCTTCTTGCTGGTGGAGCCATGATGGGGTTTTGACTGTTGGACATTTGTATACTGTACTGTATGTACTGGTGCTATACTGTATGAACAGGTACAGACACTGGTGCTGTACTGTATGTGGTACCCAGTATACAACAACCAGCCAATCACGGCAAGCGATGTACCTTACCGGCGATTGGCTGGTTGTTGTATACAAAGTCTGCTTGGATTGGTCAGCTCTCCCTGCCTGCCCAGCCCTCCCTGTCTCCAAGACTATCAGAGCGGTAGTGCAAACACGCCTCTTTCACCCGTCTGGCCCGCCCTTGTATCCTATTACCTCCTTCTCTGCCTCTCAGATCTCGCACATGCGCGCCTGCGCCGCTTCACTGCAGTCCTCAGGAGCGAGATCTGAGAGGCAGAGAAGGAGGTACGGTAATAGGATACAAGGGCAGGCCAGACGGGTGAAAGAGGCGTGTTTTTCTGGGCACAGCGCCGCTCTCTTTTTTCCATACCCCGGGCGTCCCGGACGCCTGCAGCTTGCTCCGCCCTTCACTTACACCTTCCCGGTGAGGCGCCCCCTCACCTTGTCATCGGGCGGGGATGTGGCCGCGGCCGTTTTTGAGTTCCCCCCACCATATGCGGCGACCGCAGATTCTCCAGTCCGGCTTGGAAGTTTCAGCACCCGCCCTATAAGATGACACCCGGCATATAAGACGACCCCCGACTTTTGAGAAGATTTTCCTGGGTTAAAAAGTAGTCTTATACGCCAGAAAATACAGTATATCAAAAAATACCATCACACAGTGGAATATTTATCAGTGTGGACCATACAAATTATGCCCCTATACATTTTTCTTCTCACTGTTATATCGTAGTTGCTCACAACGTTAAATATCTAATGCATCATATATATTCATTTAGGTAAATTGAAGAGTCTCGCCTAAACTCGGTGTGCTCTTCAGACAATTAAAAAACATACTACACTGAATAGTCTGTACCCAAGTGATCCATAATAATGTTTGTCCAAAATAATCACAATTACCCATAATAACTCAACTGCTAAGCACAGTCAGAAAAGATGGACTTCGCAACATGTCCAAAATTTTAGAATTTGTTCTGGGGTTGTTGTTGTTGTTATACATGATGGACTGACAAAGAATATCGGCATAAAAAGCAGTGTTCTCTTATATTGGTCTGATAATTCTACCTTCTTCCTTTTCTGCCTTCTCCTTGCTTCACTGTGTAGCGAGCATGGTCACATACTTGCTCCTCCAAAGCTTTTGATACGGTCTCCCACAGTATTCTTGCCAGCAAGTTAAAGAAGTATGGGCTGGATGAATGGACTATAAGGTGGATAGAAAGCTGGCTAGATCATCGGGCTCAACGGGTAGCGATCAACAGCTCCATGTCTAGTTGGCAGCCGGTTTCAAGCGGAGTGCCCCAAAGGTTGGTCCTGGGGCTGGTTTTGTTCAATATCTTCATTAATGATCTGGAGGATGGCACTCTCAGCAAGTTTGCAGATGACACTAAACTGGAGGAGTGGTAGATACGCTGGAGGGTAGGGATAGGATACGAAAGGGACCTAGACAAATTAGAGAATTGGGCCAAAAGAAACCTGATGAGGTTCAACAAGGACAAGTGCAGAGTCCTGCACTTCAGACAGAAGAATCCCTTTCACTGTTACAGACTAGGGACTGAATGGCTAGGAAGCAGTTCTGCAGAAAAAGACCTAGGGGTTACAGTGGACGAGAAACTGGATATGAGTCAACAGTGTGCCCTTGTTGCCAAGAAGGCTAACGGCATTTTGGGCTGTCTAAGTAGGGGCATTGCCAGCAGATCGAGGGACGTGATCATTCCCCTCTATTTGACATTGGTGAGGCCTCATCTGGAGTACTGTGTCCAGTTTTGGGCCCCACACTACAAGAAGGCTGTGGAAAAATTGGAAAGAATCCAGCAGAAGGCAACAAAAATGATTTGCGGGCTGGAACACATGACTTATGAGGAGAGGCTGAGGGAACTGGGATTGTTTAGTCTGCAGAAGAGAAGAATGAGGGGGGATTTGATAGCTGCTTTCAACTACCTGAAAGGGGGTTTCAAAGAGGATGGATCTAGACTGTTCTCAGTGATACCTGATGACAGAACAAGGAGTAATGGTCTCAAGAGGCAGTGGGGGAGGTTTAGGTTGGATATTAGAAAAAACTTTTTCACTAGGAGGGTGGTGAAGCACTGGAATGCGTTACCTAGGGAGGTGGTGGAATCTCCTTCCTTAGAGGTTTTTAAGGTCAGGCTTGACAAAGCCTTGGCTGGGATGATTTAGTTGGGAATCGGTCCTGCTTTGAGCAGGAGGTTGGACTAGATGACTTCCTGAGGTCCCTTCCAACCCTGATATTCTATGATTCTCCTGAGATTTTTATTAGATTAATACAATGGTTCACTAACTTTTTTGATCAGGCCCCTCTTCTTTGTGTCTATAGTTGTTTATGCCCTCCTTCCCCCCTCCCCCCAAGCATAGCCCCAGTGTGGTCAGCAGCACCACAGAAGTAAGGGAGGAAATGTGAAAAGTGACATTTGTCAATATCACTTTTCACAGAAGACTCAGCGTCCCATTGCCACCCTTACTTCTGCCCTACTGCTGTCACCCTGGGGCAGACAGCCAGAGCCCAGCCACCTCCAGGCTGCCTTCCAGTGAGGAATGGAGGGTTGGAGTAGGAGGAGAGCCCAGGCTGCCTCCAGGTGACAGGACTCCAGCTGTCAGCCTCTTGGCAGCGGGGCTCCAGCTGTCCCCTTTATTCCCGCCTCCCAGGTGTGCATGATCCTTCTGCACGAGCCCCAGCCACCCAGGGCTGACAGCCAGAGTTCTTTATTTAAAAAAAAAAAAAACCACACAGCTTGCACCTCTTTTGGAAGGCCCACCCCATTGTTTGAGAACTGCTGGACTAATAGATTAATGAATTCCAAAGTCAGAAGGGCCCGCTTGATCATCTCATCTGACCTCCTGTATAATACAGGCCATAGAACTTCTCCACAATAATTCTTAGAGCAGATCTTTTAGAAAAACATCCAATTTTGATGTAAAAATTGTCAGTGATGGAGAATCCTACCCATGGATTGTGTTATGCCTTTCTCTGCCAGATTTAAGAGCCCATTACTAAATATTTGTTCCACATGTACGTACTTACAGACTGTAATCAAGTCAACCCTTAACCTTCTCTTTGTTAAGCTAAATAGATGAGCTATAAGACATGTTTTCTAATCTTTTAATCATTCTTGTGGCTCTTCTCTGACCTCTCTCCAATTCATCAACATCTTTCCTGAATTGTCAGCACCAGAACTGGACACAGTATTCCAGCAGCTGTCACACCAGAGCCAAATACAGAGGTCAAATAACCTCTCTATTCCTGCTCAAGATCCCCTGTCTGTGCCTGCAAGATTTCATTAGCTCTTTTGGCCACAGTATCACATTGGGAGCTTGTGTTCCAGCTGATTATCCACCATGATCCACAGTTCTATTTCAGAGTCACTGTTTCACAGGATAGAGTCCCCCATTCCTGTAATTATGGCTTACATTCTTTATTCTTAGATGAATACATTTACATTTAGCCATATTAAAATGCATAATGTTTGCTTGCAACCAGTTTACCAAACAATCCAGATTACTCTCTACAGTGACCTGTGCTCTTCATTATTTATCACTTCCCCAAATTTTTGGGTGTGTAGTTGGACTCCGTAAACTGTGCAAGTTTCACCAGCTGTATATATGGTACTGCTGTAGAACTGAGGCAGAAGCCAATGTGAGGGTTAGTGTGATCAGTCCTGCTCCAGGATATGCTTTGGGAGGCAAGCTGACTTGGATTGCTATGGGAAATTGATGTTAAAAATATACTTATAAAACAATCTATTGGTAAAAGCTTGGCTGCATTAAAGTTAGTGATCTCACCCTATGCCTTTTACGACAAGACCTTATGGTGCTATTATAGTTCACAAGCAAGTGTCTGAGAGAGACAAAAAAACCATTCATATGCAGTGTAGCAACATCACTTTAAAAGTTTGATAGACTTGCGGGTTCTACGGGATTTTGAACCATAAAATGCACAAATTCCATCATACATACATAGCTCACAGGTGCCAACTTGAAAATGGCTTCTGATCAGATTAAGTCCACCTGACATGCTTTTGGAGCTTTGTGTGAGCGCTGGCAATGTTCAGAGCTACCACAGGAATTCTCATGAGGGAACACATCCTGTATAGCATTGCAAAATCCTACAGTTAGTCTTGTGCATGTGAAGGAGAGTGAAGTGGAGGTGGGCATGGGAGTGGGGTAGTCAACACTTCCTAAGTGATGCCAAATGAGAGAGATAATGTAGACTAAGTACGGATTACATGTGATGTCACATACTATGGAAAAGTATGATTGAGTGTAAATAAGAGACAGCCCCGTGTTGTCCAAGAGTGATGCACAACAGCTTTGCTGTAAGCCAGAATATATCAAAGTTTTCTTGTTATGTTTGGGCTTTTATTCACACTTCATTTCAAGGCTCATTTGGTAGAATTTAAGAGCAAGCAGAAGTGTGGTATGACTCACTGAATGACATTTTATAAACACACCTACTCAGAGATATATAGCATGTAACAAGTGAAGCATTCCAGGTGGTTAGTATTGTTTTTTACATTCCTTACTGCCTTCGTCTGGTAGAATGTTTTGAAAGATACTGCTGCTCCATAAGGTACTGACAAAAAATCTAAGGGGAAAAATTGTCTATTCCATCTTAATAGGGAACTCAGGATTTCTGAAGATTTGACCTTTGGAGAGAAAGTACATTACTTATGTCCAAACTGTTTACAGGCTAAAGGAGAGCAGCAGAGGGAGGCAGCAAATCGGGGTTGGTGGTTAAGCATTGAGAAACATTGCTCCAGATTGACAAAGTGTTATGAGTCTCTCACCTGTGAGGTAGGAATGTGAAAAGTATATTCTTGAAGTTCTCATTTTGTGCCTCGGTCCCTCATTGTTCTGCAACTGGTTCAAAAGACTTAAGTGCGTAGAGTATGGTCTGCAAAACTGAGTCTGCAAAAACAAGTTGTCTTATTTGTTTGAATCCCATGGATATCTAATCCCAGTGTATAGCTACATGCTTAGTACCAATGTCATGGTAGAATAAAAACTCTTGTGCCCTTTTTTTTCTGGTGAAAACATTTCAAAGCGTTATGTAAGTAAGTCTTTCGCATAGGAAAATGAACTTGGAATTCCTAAAAATGTTTCTATATAATTTCAGAAAATGGAGACGTTAATATTTGTTAACCACTGACAAAGTAGCAAGCACTGTACAAGACAAGATAGACAGACAGACACACTGTAAGCCTGTAATCTCTTTGGGAGAGGGACTAAGCAAAAAACAAAGGTAGAGTTATAGTATTTTACTATTTTACAGCTGAGGGAAAAGCAGAGTAACAGGACGTCAGGGCTGTCAACCTTAGCAGAGCACGGGAGACAAGGATGGAATTTTACTGTAGTTTATTTGTTCAGGAAAGCACATCTTAAACCTGTCTTATAATTTCGGATAGAATATTCGTTTTAAACTATATATGCAGCTAAGTTAACAAGCACAATGAGATCAAATGCTGTGGCCAACATCATACAATAAACCATTGGCTCAGCTAGAATTATGATCTAGACTCCCAATCCGTTGCTCTTGCTAATAAACTATATAGCCACAGGTTCCAGAGCACATAATTGCTTAGCTGATATTTTAGTATATTTATTTGGGTCCTTGTCATTGCAGTAGTGTTATTGGTAACTATGAAATGCAGATTTGGTGAACATTGTTGCTGCCTGTAAAGGTTATGATTAAATAGATAATACCATCTGTCCCTCTCCTGGAAAGGGCGTTAGATGATGACTATAGCATTTTGTGTAATTTTTATGTTGCAGCACAGGGAAGTATAATTTTCAGTTTTATACTGATTTACATTGACTTACATTTTTGTAGACATAGTTGATGACAAGGCTAGACAGCCAGAAAAGGTTTGGTACTAACCAAAGGCATAGGACAAATAGAGTGAAGGTGAAAGATTAGCTTAAGCAGTGCTACTTCCCCAAAGGCCCTTATTCTACATAGTTACTGGGCAAGCAAAGGAGTGCTACACCCACAAGTAAAAGAAGAAAATAAAAGGATCTCAAACGTAATATTTTGGGAGGGTGGGGGGGAGTCAGCAAGGTGAATCTGTGCATGGACAAAGGTATGAATATGTGCGTGTGTATGCAAGTATCTATAAGGGTATGTGAGTATACATGTCCGGGGAGGAAGTATAAGGGTACATGTGTGCATACATGCATGGAGGGCATGTGGGGAGTGCATGCATGCCAACAGTTTGCATATATATGTGTACATATGCATGAAGGTGTTCATAAACTATGCGTGTGCGCGCGCGGGCATTGTTTCTATCTTTCTGGGCAGCCACTTTCTTTTGTCTTAGTTGTATATGTGGTTACCCTTTTCTTTGTGTTGTTTGGCCCCATCAGGCCTCCCTTTGTGAAGTGCAGAGACATAGCAGATTTACAACCTGAGGGCCCTTACCACAATGTAATGTGAACATGGGTTAGACAAATTCAGGCTGGAAATAAGGTGAACATTTTTAACAGTAGGCATAATTAGCCATTGGAACAACCTAGGGTGGATTCCTCATCCCTTCAGGTCTTTAAATCAAAATCCTGTATATCTATGATACTTATCTGGCCCCATCACTTCACAATCCTTAATGTATTTCTCCTCACAGCTCCCTGGTAAGGTAGGGTAGTGCTTCTGTCCCTGTCTTACTGAGGCACAACAAGAATAAGTGACTCGCCCAAGATCACACAGGAAGTCTCTGGTCAAGTAAGGAGCTGAGCCCAGGTTTTCTGAGGTCCACCCACTTCACCGTCCTTCCTCTTATAAGAAAATTGTCTTTCTAAAAGATAAGCTATAGCTTATCGAGAAGTTATGGTCTTGATGCAGAAACTATTGGGCAAAATTCTATGGCCTCTGTTATGTAGGAAGTTAAATTAGATGATCATAGTGGTCCTTTCTGGCCTTAAAATCTGTGAATCTATGGCTCAAAAATAAATAAATTTTTATTTGGATTTGTAAAAGATATATTCTTTAAAGGAGTTTTATTTCCCTGCAGGTGTTTAGTTTAAGTTTTAACTCAGCAAAGTAAATGATAAGAAGGGAGGAGAAGGATGGAGGCAACTGATAGTTCATCTGCTCTGGAGCAGCTTTCCTAAAAGGGCCATACATCTGTGAGCCCTGACAAAGACAGCTAGCAGCCTTCAGAGTTCTAAAATCTTGGCTTATCACAGGCTCCAAGCAGCAGTGCTCAAAAAGTTCAGTAGTAGCTGTTTGTGGGATTGATGCTGTCTGATGCAAGCCAAAGAGTTACCTAAGGGCCACTTTGGGGACAAAAATCAGATGCTGGATGAAGCTCATCTTCAGGGCTGAAATAAAGCAAATGTAGAGACCCAAAGCCTAAACTATTTTTTACATGTTTCGTTTTCTTTTATTTGGTCTGCATTTTCCCTCATCATTTGGAAAACCTGATAAAACACCACAGTTCAAGAAGTGCACATCTAACATCTCAGCTACATTATTCATCAGACCATGTGCATCTAGAATAGAGTTCCAAAGAAACAACAGGCTGAAATTCCTGTAACTCTCAACTATCTCAGCAATTTAACAGTATATGGCATCACGCATAGAAAGCATCACAAATCCTTTTGTATGAGAGAGATGAAGGGAAGTTGGAGAGTGACACAAAGAATGTCGCACAATGGAGGAGAGTGTTTCATTTATTTAAACATTTATTGAGACTCCTGGAAGTGAATACTTGCAAGAAATTGAATTACAATTCCATGCTAAACTACTGGCTTCAGTGTTGTAGCACACTCAACTAGCCCAGAAGGATGCTTTGTGACTAAACTGGGACTTTCGGATGATACAAGGTCCTCAGAGAAGATTTAACATTTTAAAAGTTTTCTTTAGCATCATGTCTTAACAGGCTGACAAAGCCCATGCTCTGTATAATAGAGCTAGTCAGAAAACGAGTATCTTTCCTGTGGAAAATTACAATTATTTAGCCAAAAATTGAAAATGGAAATATTTTGCTTTGGAAATGCTGCTGTAGTGATTTATGAGAGCTGTGGTTTGAGTGCGTCATGCTCCCAATCTCCTCTGTAGGCTGGTAAATGGTAAGACTGTATTTCTCCTGATGCACCATAGTCTCCCCATCCTGGAGGAGGAAACGGGTGCAGCGTTTGGAGTCCCTGGCCATGGTGCATCATGGGAGATGTAGGCAGCTGATCTGTAACTCTTATGAGGCACTGCAGCAGCAATTCCAAATCAGAATAGCTCAGGTTTTGGACAAATTTTTAATTACAAAAATCAATGGAAATCAAACATTTTTTGCCCCAAAAAATCAGTTTGGTTAAAAACCCAATTTTTTGTTGAAAACAAATTTTAACAGAAAATTTTCTACCAGTCCTAAGGTATAAATTTTACACTGGGTGTCAGGATCACGCAAACAATATTTCACTATTATTGCAGTAGCAATTTGGCGGGGAACAACTGGCAGTTTCACACAGCTCTGACTACTGCTCCTGAATATGATTAGATGTTTCATGTGTAGAGAATGATCCCTTCATGCATGACAATAATAGTAATTCCTAGCTTTTATGTAGTGCTTGTCATGAGTAGATCTCCAATCGCTTCACAATCAGTAATTTTTAAGAATTCCGATTTCAGTAAAGTAGATTAAAATAACTGTTTTATTACAATTAAACCGCCAATCAGATTTTGCTTTTTAAGATGCATTTAACTGCAGATGGCAACACTTACCTTGATGTTTACCAGCAATTCTGCAAAAATCATTCAAATGTAATGTCTCTCCAAAGTTTTCAAAATTGGATGCCTAAAATCATATTTAGATCTCTAAATAACTGACTTGATTTTCAGAGGTGCTTAGCACACACAATTCTCATTTAGTTTAGGTGTTTAAATATGGATTTAGGAGCCTATCTTTCAGCAGTCAAGTTTGGAAATTTTGGCCTCAGCTTTTAACAATTAAAAATTAAGAGGTATTTTTACCCATTTGTAAGAGTAGGGGTATAACTTGATTGTTGTGTACTATCCTGTTCTACATATTAACAGAATGAGTTCATTTACTTATCTTTGAGTCTTCTCATTTGTGTCTTGACTGTTGAAGCAAGGCCAGCAATTTGGTGTCATTATTAAACTTGCACCATTCACAAAAGCTCATTTTGAAATACCAGGTGACTGTTTTCAAAGAGTATACTGTAGTTGTCATCTGCCTATTTTATATTAATTATAGAAATGCTATAGATTTCATGCCTGACATTTTGCTATCTATTACTCTTATAGAGGTAATCTGCTGTAGCCATTTAGAGTGAACACATGAAAACAAACGTAAAAAACACTTTATTTGGGACTTTTAATGGGAAGGGGGAGGAGTATGTTGACATTTCTTTTTCTTTCACAAGTAACAGTAGTGTGAAGATCACATTTAGTAGCGCCACAACCCGTGATATCTCGTTCTGCTCACACACGGTTTTTCAACATCTATAACTTACATATTCAAAATACCTGCCCATTGATAGACCCAACTGAACTTCTTCTTGTACTTCTTGGATATGGCCATAATGGGCCAGATCCATAGTCCAAATCAATAAATCAGTATTTACAAATTTCCTGAAGTATTGTCTTCAACATAGTACTTTTGGGAGTGTGTCCACAAGCTATGAAGGATCAGAAAAAGATGACCATGTGCTCTGGGTAGGTAGTAATCTGGGTACTTAGAATACTTACAGTTTACCAACACTCTGTGTTGAGGGTATTCCTGACTTTTAGAAATTCTTTGGTCCATCTTCAAAAATAATAGTTTTTTATATCAGCTGAGACACATTTTAAAAGGAAGGGTAATGGCTATCCCTACTACATGAACTCTAGTACTGATCAGAACATTAATGTTTTCATTCACAGAGTTGAGAAATTTCACAATGGGAGCATTCACTAAAGAGCAGTGCTTAGAATTCAAAGACTCCTTCTGCACCCCGTAGTGTTAGATTGACACCATTATGGTCTTTGATAGCACAGTCATATTTACATTTTTGTTTCATGAAATCTATGATCATTTGTCAGACAATTTAACTCTTTGGGTCCGATTTCATCTTCTCTCTGGATGCACCCTGAATGTCTTTCCCTGTGTTGTCCACCTATGACCTCTCCTTTTCTCAGGCATGCTTGTAGTGATCCCAGCTAAGAGTCAGAAGACTCACTAGATTGATTAGTACCCAAGTTGCCTTTATCGCCTATACGGTAATGTAGACCTTTTAGCTCACAAAGACATTTAACCATTTCTTCTGCTTTAGCTGCTTAGAGAACACCTAATCTCATGGACCTTAGGGCTCCCTATTTTCAGGGCCTTAAGATTTATTATTTCTTCTATCTAAATTTTCTGAAGGGTATTGAATTGACCTGCCTGATATTCATCAGCACTAATGATAGATCTGTCTTTCCATTATTACCTGTGTATCCAACAGTGTATGGAGAAAGTTATGTAAACAGATTAATGAAACCATTATATATCTTAAACACCTGAAATTTTTCTGCTATGTAACATATTGTTTAGGTTTGCTTGTGAATGTTTTTATTGGGATAGGGTGTTAATATCGATTAATCTTCACAATTGCCCTAGCTATTCTTTTGGCTGTCCTTTTTTTTTTTTGAGAGACAGTTTCATTGATAAATCAATCATCTCTAAAAATCAAGTTTCTCTTTACAGTCACTCAGCAAGCCATGGACTTTCTATATAGGAAACTTTCTGTTTTAGAAAGAATTTTGATTTCATTTTAGAGTGTAGCCCTGAAATACCGCTCAGAATAAGCTATGATTCTGAACTTAATATGATGCAGTGCTCCACTATCATAACTCCTTAGCTTTGTATGTACCATTAATCCAATAATGCCAAATGAATTTTTCATTTGGAACAAGTAAATTCTATTAATCTGTTAAGGAATCTGTTCTGTAAACTTCACTCATAGGAGTGGTTCTGTTTACTTTAGTGGGACTGCTCATGTAAGTCCTTCCCAGGGGGAATAAGGGTTCTTCTTCAAGTAGTGTCCCTATGGGTGCTTCACTGTAGGTGTATCGGTGCCCCTGCATTTTTAATCAGAGAATTTTGGTAGCAATGTCTCTTCGGCCCGCATATGTGCCCTCCCTCCCTCGTGGTCTGCCTCGAGGCTATCTAGCACTGCATAGGTGATCCACCCTCAGTTCCTTCTCAACTGCCCTTGGCCTGAGACGGAGCGAATATCAGTCCAGTTTACTCACTTTATATTTGGATAGTGTTAGTTTATAGCTCTTTTAGTGTTTCCATTCTTTGTTACAGTAGCTTTAAAGTTTCTGTTCCTCAATTAAAAAAAAAAATCTTTTGACCCATTTTCCCACCTTTGTTGTGGGATTGCCCCCCTAGGGGCATGCCGGTTCTCCTGGTTTTAAAAGGAGCTTCTCCTGTGATGGATGGACACTCTCGCTGCATCCAGTGCCTCAGAGAGGGACACATCCCACAGAAGTGCACTTCTGCCAACAGCTGAAAGATAGATCCCTGGACAGCTGGGTGCTAAAGCTGAAACTCCTCAGGGAGGGTGCTCTTAAATGGGCGTCTGACCCTGGTTCTGATCTGCATCCTGGAGAAGACTCGTCCCCAGACCCATCAACCTCCAGAGAGGGAGAACTGCAGAGAAAGTCAGCTGACTCCCCCCACAGAGCATCCAGGAAAAGGGCTGCAAGCCCCCAAACAGAGCTCCCGACTAGCCAGAGGAGATCCCTGGCATGTTGGGTCACTGCAGCACCGATGGCTCTAGGGCTCAGGACCCTAAAGAAACAGAGAGCCCTGGGTGCGAGCTCTGCCACAGTGCCTAAAGACCTGAGGTGCAAAGGCTCTGAAGCAGCATCACCACCTGCTAGAGACAAGAATAGAGACGGTACCAACTCTACTAAATCAGCACCCACAAAAACATCCTTGGCACTGAGTGCTTCAAAGCAGCCCTTGTTGGAACATGCCTCCCATAAAAAAAGATCAGTGCTGATGAGTTAGCACCGGCAATCACTAACAGCACCAAGCGCAACAGCGGTACTGCAGGAGTTCCTGCTTCTCTAGGGACGTTATGATCACAGAGGAACTAGAATCCCTGCTACTCAGTACCGGAGCTCCAGTACCAAGCATGTCTCATTCCCCAGCATTACCATCAGCAGCAGGGAGCTCGCCTCCAGCGACGCTGTCAGCCCCACCCTATTCCAGCGGGGAGTCAGACAGTGACCAGGATGACAGTTTCTCTCTGGTGTTACATCACAACCTGCCATTATGGCATCTGGGACCTACTCAGCTACACCGATGCTCTGATCCCCAGTCTTCCCAGTATGGTCATCCATGGGTGCCACACCCATGCCCTTCACCAGTGGCCATACTGGGATCAGTGAGCAGCCTATGGGCCCCATACTTCTCACTCTTCTAGTGTCTCCCACAGGGAGCCCACCAGACATTCTCCTATGGCCTCTGTATCCAGAGCCCCAGGAAGACACTTTCAAGGAGCAGGAGGCCAGACCAGAGGTGGAAATCACTCCACTGACTAACATCTCCTCCTCACTGGATGACGTGGTGATGCTACCTCCTCCATCACTAGCTGATGATTTCAGGCATTTCCAATATCTCACTAAGGGGGTGGCTGATGCTCTGCAAATTCTCCTGAAGGAGGTGAAAGATTCCCACCATAAATTGCTGGACATAATACACACCATTTCCTCCTTTGAGAATTGTCCTCCTAATCAATAAAGCACTTTTAGACCCTGCCAAGGTTATCTGGCAGACACCAGCTTCTATTCCACCAACATGTAAAAGGGTTAATAAAAAGTGCTGTGAAGAAGGCAGACTTTCTCTTCACACACTCTCCACCTAACTCTATCATAGTGAATGCTGTTAACACATGAGAAAACACCATCAAACCAAATTGACCCCCTATGATAGGAGATTGGAAAAGGCTTGACCTGTCTGGGAGAAAGGCATACTTGTCTGCGACTTTACAGTTCAGTTGTCAAACTACCAAGCTCTAATGGCCAAATATGCCAATATGAAATGCAGCAAACTCAATGTCTTAATTGACTACTTGCCAGATATACAAAAAAAGCAACTGCAAGCCATTATCCAAGAGGGCCAGTTGGTAGCAAGAACAGTGCTACAAACCACACTGAATGCCACAGGCACAGCAGACTGCTCAGTTTCGACAGTGGTGATCATGAGACAGGCATCCTGGTTACATCTCTCAGGATTGACAAAGGAAATGCAGTGACAAAGGTCCTAAACTCTTCATGGGTAAGACGAACGCATCACTCCACACTTTAAAGGATTCTGGAGCCACACTATGCTCTCTAGGAATCTACAAATCAGGATAGAAAAGGAAATTTAGTTCACAACAACCTCACAGATGGTAACCACCCCGGTTTCCCCTATCACTGTGGTATTATGAGCCACAGCGTAAAAGACCCATGATGCAAAAACAGAAATTGTCAACTTCCCAATCCTCAGCATCTCAACCATCCTCTTCAAAACATCAGTTTTGATGCTTTGGTCGAGGCCCTCAGCAACAACAGCTGCTACATACGGACCTTCTACAGCCCTTTGGAAGTCGCCTGACACTCTTCCACAGGAGTTGGGAAAAACATCACCTTCAACATATGGTTCTTGGAGAATATCTTCAAGGGCTATTCCATTCACTTTACATCTCTCTGTCCTCCCGACCTTCCCTCCGCTCCTCCTTCAGGGACCCTTCTCACGAGAGACTATTATGGCAGGAAATAGATCACCTGTTATGCCTAGGGGCTATGGAACCAGTCACTACTCACCTCAGAGGCAAGGGTTTTTATTCCAGATATTTCATGATCCCCAAGAGAAATGGAGGTTGGCGACCCAGACTAGATTTAAGGGCACTAAACAGATACGTGAAGACGCAAATGTTCAAGATGGTCACACTAGCAGCCATTTTGCCATCTCTGGAGCAAGCCCTCAACCTACAAGATGCCTACTTCCACATTTCAATTTGACCATCCCACAGAAGGTTCCTCCGATTTACCTTTGGGCAGGACCATTATCAGTACAGAGTGCTCCCATTCAGCCTCTCTTCCACACCCACAGTATTTGCCAAGGTCCTCTCCATCATAGCGGCGCATCTATGAACATTAGGGATTATCCTTTGCCCATATCTGGACGACTGCCTTTTCATGGCTTGTTCTTTCAAAGATGCCCTGCGAGCCACCCAGAGGACCATGCATATATTTGCACAACTGGGTCTGCAGCTCAACACCTAGAAATCAACTTTGACGCCAGTACAGCATCTGGAATATATTGGGGTTGAATTCAACGCAGTACAAGCACGAGTGTTCCTCCCACTGTACAGATTCAACACCCTGACAAGTCAAGAGAGACAATCCAGGCCAGCCCACAAACACCAGCCAGGAATTGTCTCCAGCTTCTCGGGCACATGGTGGCATGCACATTTGTGACCCCACACACCCGATTTGTATATGAGATTTTACATATATGGCTCAGATCTGTCTACTTTCTAAACAAGGATGGGCTGAACAAGCCACTGTTGATGCCCTCCAGAGTCAAACACTCCCTGGATTGGTGGAAAGAACCATCCAACATCTGCACAGGCATCCCCCACCATCACTGATTCTAACAACTTATGCCTCATTTATAGGCTGAGGAGCCCACCTAAACAACCGCACAGTCCAGGGCAAGTGGTACCACACAGAATCAGTCCTCCATATCAATCTTTAGGAACTAAGAACTGTCAGAAATGTCTGTGCACAGTTTCTCCCTCTCATCAGAGATACTCACACGAAAGTCATGAGACAATATAGCATGCATGTTTTACATAAATCACCAACCAAGGTGCCAGATCCTGCTCCCTTTGCATGGAAGCACTGAAACTTTGGAATTGGTGCATCTGCCACAATGTGCTCATTTCAGCCACTTACCTGCCAGGGATACAAAATGTGACCGCAGACAGTCTGAATCAGAATTTCTCTTATGACCAGAAATGGAAGTTGAACCCAGCAGCGCTTCATAGCGATTAACCTATGGGGAACCTTGAAAATAGACCTGTTTGCTACTTACCAGAACAAGAAACGTCTCCACTACTGTTCCAGAGTTGGACTGAGGAAACAGTTTCTAGGGGAAGCTTTCATCTTTCCATGGGGCAGGGAGATGCTCTATACCTTTCCTCCATTCCCTCTGATATCAAAGGTCCTATTAAAGATACAGCAAGAGAGAGCAAAAGACAGACTGATTGCTCCCTCCTGGCCAAGACAAGTGTGGTACCCACACCTTGTGGTACCCATACCTTGCACAGGTGGCAGTATGTCCTCCAATTCCTCTTTGACCCATTCCTCACCCGCTCTACCAAAATGACAGATGGATCCTTCAACCCAACCTACCTACAACCTATCCCAACCTCTGGTTCCAGGTTTGGCTTCTTCATGGTTTCAGCACTTAGAGAGCAAATGCTCCAAGGAGGTGAAAGAGGTGTTACTGTACAGTAGGAAATTGCTTTGTTGTACTTGCCTGCAGAAGAGAAAATTCCAAAATTGGTGCAATTCCAAACCAGTGGCTCTGACATCTTCCTCCCTCCCTTTGATCCTAGACACTATTCTAGACCTCAGAAGGACTGGTGTCTCTTACCTCACTTAAAGTACATCTAGCAGCCTTAACAGCCTTCCACTATCAGGTGGACAGATGCTCAGTGTTTGCCCATCCAACAACAGATTCATTAAGAGAATGTTAAACCTCTTCCCACACATTAGACCACCCACACCAACGTGGGACCTCAGTCTGGTTCTAAGAACCTTAACTAGACCATCCTTTGAACCTGTGGTCACTTGCTCCCTTCCACACCTGTCCATGAAGACAGCATTTCTAATGGCTATTACCTCTGTATGATGAATAGACAAGAAGCAATGGGCTTAAATTGCAGCAAAGGTGGTTTAGGTTGGACATTAGGAAAAAATTCCTAACTGTCAGAGTGGTTAAACACTGGAACGAATTGTCTAGATAGGTTGTGGAAGCTCCATCATTGAAGATTTTTAAGGGCAGGTTAGACAAACACCTGTCAGAGGTGGTCTAGATAATAATTAATCCTGCCAAGAGATCAAGGGACTGGACTAGATGACCTCTTGAGGTCTCCTCTAGTCCTATGATTCTGTGATTCTATTAATAGGAGAAATAGCGGCACTGATGGCATACCCACCGTTCATGGCCTTTTTTTAAAGACAAAGTCACCCTGAGACCAAAACCGAAATTCCTCCCCAAGATAACCTTATCCTTCCATATGAACCAACTCATTCACCTCCCTACCTTTTTCCCAAAACCACATTGGGACAACAGGGAGGCAATTCTTCACATGCTTGACGTTGGGAGAACCCTAGCATTCTATTTGGACAGGACTAAGGACTTTAGCAAGTCCCCTAAACTCTTCCTTTCGTTCTCAGAAAAATCCAAAGGCTCCACAATATTAGCTCAAAGACTCTCCAAATGAGTCTCCAGTTGCATTAATATCAGTTACCATGAGTGTAACCTACTGCCCCCATCAGTAATCTGCATGCACTCTGAGATCCATTTCTACTCCAGTCATATTTGTTAACGATGTCCCCATCTCAGAAATCTGCAGGGCAGCAACTTGGGCCACTGTCCAAACTTTCGCAGAACACTATGCAATTACTTGAGACTCTGCCTCTGATGCCAATTTCTGCTCCACAATACTATTGTCAATAACAGACTCCACTCCGAAGCCCCAGCCCTCCAGGGAGGCTACTGCTGTGGAGTGACCAACAGTAAAGCAACCAAAGGGATACTACTACTCAAAGAAGAAGTTTCTCACTTTGTGCAGTAATGATGGTTCTTCGAGATGTATGTCTCTATCGGTGCTCCACAAACCGTCCTCCTCCCCTCTACTTCGGAGTTCTTGACAAGGCACTCTGCGGTGGAGAAGGAACTGAGGGCGGTTTGCCCGCACAGCACTAGTGAGCCTCAGGGCAGACCACGAAGGAGGGAGGGTGCGTGTGCGGGCCGAACGGACACTGCTACCAAAATTCTCCAGTGAGAGGTGCAGGGGCACAGATACATCTACAGTGGAGCACCCGTAGGGACACATCTCTTGAAGAACTATTGTTACTGTACAAAGTGACAGGTTTCAGAGTAGCAGCCGTGTTAGTCTGTATCCGCAAAAAGAAGAACAGGAGTACTTGTGGCACCTTAGAGACTAACAAATTTATTAGAGCATAAGCTTTCGTGGACTACAGCCCACTTCTTCGGATGCATATAGAATGGAACATATATTGAGGAGATATATATACACACATACAGAGAGCATAAACAGGTGGGAGTTGTCTTACCAACTCTGAGAGGCCAATTAATTAAGAGAAAAAAACTTTTGAAATGATAATCAAGCTAGCCCAGTACAGACAGTTAAGGAGTGTGAGAATACTTACAAGGGGAGATGGATTCAATGTTTGTAATGGCTCAGCCATTCCCAGTCCTTATTCAAACCGGAGTTGATTGTGTCTAGTTTGCATATCAATTCTAGCTCAGCAGTCTCTCGTTGGAATCTGTTTTTGAAGTTTTTCTGTTGTAATATAGCCACCCGCAGGTCTGTCACTGAATGACCAGACAGGTTAAAGTGTTCTCCCACTGGTTTTTGAGTATTTTGATTCCTGATGTCAGATTTGTGTCCATTAATTAATGCAAAACAATGCTCTAATAAATTTGTTAGTCTCTAAGGTGCCACAAGTACTCCTGTTCTTCTTTATACAAAGTGAGTAACTTCCTCTTTTAAAACTGGACATTTAATGAACTCTCATAAGCAGCACAATCTGGGTTTTGTACCAACTATGCTATAAAGGCTTTAAATGATATTTTCAGACTGGATTAAAAGGCCATTCAAATGCTCAGGAAAATCTGCCTGATTAAAACATTTTCAAAAGATGAGAGTTACAGATTCCTGTAAATAGGAAATAACTGTGGTATCTCTGACAACAGTGTGGTAACTGTTGATTATTTTTTAATGGTAATCAGTGTATGGTATAATATTGTCCTAAAATTTATATCATTTGGATATCCTTAGCATCTCTTCTCTAGAGTGATTCAGCAGCTCCTTAGCCCTCTGAGAAATGAAATCATTAGTGCTGAAAAAAGCAGCATTTTTTTAAAATGTTTCAGTTTGACATATAATATGTCACTAATTTATAGAAAACGTGTGGTTGGCAGACAGCCTGGAGAGGTATTGTATGCCTGCTTAACAAGGGGTTGTTGCCAGTATGATTTTCATGCACCTTTAATTGAGAGGGGAGAAACTGGTACAAAACGTGAGTTTCTGGACTAGTTCAAGCCCAATATGTTGTTTCTATTACCAATTGTCAGAAAACAAAGCTCATCAAGTGTGTGGCAAATTTTCAGAAGCACTGTCATTTAAAGATATTCCCTTGTTTTCTTAAGAACACCACCATTATAATTTTGAAGCCAACCAAGCAATATATTTGTTTTGATATTAAACCTCCCTATCCAACTCTCTTTCACCATCCCTCCTGCTTCATCTCACATTTAAACCAGATAATCTTAACAACTGGGCTCTTTTCCTTTATACATGTGGTGCTCTGGTAGGTTTTGCAGGGTGCCTCCAGGGTTGATATTCAAGGACTATCAACATTTATTTTTGTCAGTGAGGCAGTGAAAAAAAAAAAAGTAATGGGTTCCAAGAAGCAAAAACTCCACAATCCATTTCTCACAACTAATGTGAATGTTTGATATTAGTGTTTGAATTAATTCTATCCACTTTTAATCCATATTATATCCTGTTTCAAAAAGATCTGATGGAAACCTTTATTATTTGCAGAGTAGGAAAGATGTATTTTGTGATAATCAAACAAGCTGATGAATTAACAGCAACACTCTCCAATGTATATAAGTGTGACCCTATTCAAATCTCAACTCAAAACATGGAACACATTATGAATATTCATTCTAGTGCACTTTGGTTACTGGCTTTGCTTCCAATAATACTTGACAGGTTCATTTCCTTCATGTTTTCCTTCTTTAATATAGAGTATGGTTGATTTATTTCCTAATCCATGTGAATGTGAACTTCCTAGGACAGCTAAAAGCATGTGTTTTGCAGCTTGCCTACACACAGCAAAAGGCAAAGGGAAAGTTTTTATTAATTTGGTAATATGTTTTCTTTTCTTATTTTTTTTCTCATAACTCAGCTTGGAAACCAGAAAATAACTGCCAATGTGATGGAGGTAAATGCTTCACAGACACACAGACAAACAGCAACAGAAGTTTCTTCACTGCCTCCTCCTTCCGTGGTACCAGTTAACAGAACCTCTTTCTCACCAGACAGTGGCACCCACCTAGCATCATTTATTTTGCCAACGCTTGATGATTTTTTGCCTTCACGCTTTTATAAAACCCTGGCCCTCTCACATTTTTCATATAAATACCCTTTCCTAGCTCCTGAAAATACTATCCACAGGAATGAAACAGCCTCTGTAATCACAGACTCTGCCATGAGTGAGTACTCCTCTCGCACAGTGAGTGAGTCCTCCACAGCCATTCTAGATGAGCTGCAGACTTGTAACTATGATACTACTGACTGTTCTGAAACACCTTCCCCAACCTTGAGCCAGATGTCTGCTGTGTCAGATGGCACCACCTTAACCACCACTGCTGCCACTTCTCATGTAATTATCCTTCCTTTTTCCTCCAGTTTGTTTAAACAGGTTGCCAAAGGGGAAAAGAACTAATTCTTGTCTGTTATCCCATTACTCAAATGAGCATGGTGTCAGTTGTTTATTCAGGTTCTGCACAGTCTGGTAATATGTTTTACTACAATAATAACAGATTCCGTAAAGCTACTCAAAATTGTGCAATGTGTTGTGCAACTCTAATTTCAACTAAGATATAGTGAACAGTTTGTTTACAACTAATGGCCAGTTTCACTCTTATCACTCAGTCCAAATATGTTAAAGAAAAGCAGACTGAGGAATTTAAGCTGATCTACTTTAAAATATTTAATTAGTTGCCATACAAAAAGAAGGCATAGGTTGAATTTTGAGAGAGGCTGAAAACCAGCTTTCTGCTATCATTGAGGTACATATGTCAGGCACTAATATACCTCATAGATTCATATTAATGGGGTTGATGAGAATACTTAACACAACCTTGTTTTCCACTAGCCATGACCACTGACTGCATGAAGCTGTTTCTGTTTTATCTCCTCTAACTAACAGTTCCCTTTCTTAAGCACAATTGTTTTACAGGAATGAACTGTATAAATAATCTTAGATTTGGATCCTAGGAATTCTGTTATTTTTTCAGGGCTGCACTTTCTCTGGGTAACTCAAGGAAAATAACCAAATCTAAATACATATGTGTTTATATATAATGTATAGTATATGTATATTTATATATGTATAGATTAAAAGGTATAAAATATGGGTCAAATTCTGCTCACTTTACCCATGTGAGTACTTCTGTTTACTTCAAGGGAACTGCATTTATGATTAAGGTGAGTCAGAATTGGTCCCATATTTCAATTAAATAACAGATCACTGAATTACAAAACTATAAATATTCTTTGTGGGGGTTCTCTGATGACATGATGATAAGTTGAGACCAGAGCTCTACTGCATCATAACGTTGCCATATTTATAACTTTGACCAAAGATTTTGTTTTATCATTTACATGTAGTAACAACAGCAAATTTTAACTTACTATAAATGTAACTTTAAAGTATGTCTTTTTAAGAATGGTTTTACTCCAAAGTTGCAAATAATTACTTTGAAGAGTAGGGGTTCACTGTGCTGAATGCTTTTTATATTATGTGACAAAATTATGGGCATGTCAAGTAAAACCAGTAATTCCCACCCATGAAACAAAAAAATTTCAAGGCATTGGAACTCCAAATCTGTGTACTGCCTCCTAGTTGTAAGCAAAGATTAGACAATACACAGATAAAACAGCATCAACACAGGCTTTAACCAACCAACTCAGTAGACTGTCAGGTGCCTACATTATCTGTGTGCAAACAACTATTTGTTCTTTTTGAACAATATTTTTGGTATGTTAAAAAGATCATGATCTGTTTTTTGCTAGCCCTACCACCTCTTCTTTTTTGGCTAATCTCCCCTCATGGAGATCTGTGATCTGGCAGCCACTTCCACCCTTAGCCAAAGTCATCCTTGTTAGCATGAGGCCAGATGGATAGACATCTTTTCAGTGCCATCTGTCCCTTTAACTGCCAACAAAAATTACTCATCCCTAATGGGGAAAGGGGAAGAAGGAGCCTCCCTCTGAAGGACATAAAGAAGAACCAGTCTGGGAGCCCCACATGGAGAGCGGGCTGCTGCAAGGAGCCACTACTGAGATGACAAGGAGCCACTGCTTCTGTTACCAACCTTTCCTCCTCCCCTTTTCTCCACCTATTGAAGAGGGTTAGATGACTGCAAATGTTTCCAGGAGCTGGGAAGTTGATTGGAAGATTGGCGGCAGGCATGGGTGTTCTGGCAATGACTCCATCCTCCAAGGTGGGGACATTAATCTGCTCAAGGGTGACTGCTTTTCTTTCATGGAGGAGATGATCACTGGAGGAACAGTAGGGACTGGATGGTCTTACACCATCCAACAGTTTACAAGAAGTTTTGTAGCTCTCTGACAGCTGCTGTGTCCAGTCCCGGTATGTTCAGCATTTACTCAACATTACCACAAAATGGTCTCTGAGAATGCACAGTTATTACCTATTCTACATGTAGTGAAAAGCTGTGGTATCTCAAACACCACTGTATAGCTACTGTTGGCAAAGCAGACATTAATAGTGACCACTGTATATCTTACTTGAACCTGTTTCTCCACTCAGTAAGTCTAAAGTGGTCAATGTTATAAAGTCCATATTAGCCAGCAGATACCACGCAGTTATTTGCTAGTCAAAGTACACCTCTACCCCAAAATAACGTGACCCAATATAACACGAATTCGGATATAACGCGGTAAAGCAGTGCTCCGGGGGGCGGGGCTGTGCACTCCGGCAGATCAAAGCAAGTTTGATATAACGCAGTTTCACCTATAACATGGTAAGATTTTTTTGGCTCCCGAGGACAGCGTTATATCAGGGTAGAGGTGTACAGTGAAAAACTATAGTACCTCAGACACCAGAGAGTAGTTCCTATTGACAATGACTGGCTATTTAATGATGACCATATATTTATAACTAGAGAATTTCTTGCTTTATTAATAACTATTCTTTGCCTATTTTGTTAATCATTTTCAAAGATAATTTTATTTAAATATGGACCATCTCTCACCTCCAGTCTGTCTTCTCTAACTACATAAACTTGCAGCAAACACAATGCTAAATTAGAACTATTGCCGTAGCCACTGATTTAGGTCTTTGTGAAAACCTGAGGCAAGAGACGAGTTGTAAAGCAAAGGTCTTATTCAAGTGCACGTATTTGGAATTGTAGTAAAAAATACAGAGCATAACTGGCAAAGTAAACGGCTTTGCAGATTTGCTCTCAAGTTTAATCCTATTATAAAGATTTCTCTTTAAAGTTCTTTTCACAGAATCTTTTTTGTTTGTGTAGTTTTAAAATATGAAAACACAAGAAATCGTTAGTGACATGTGTGAGAGTTGTTATATCTTACCGTAGCTGCTAAAAACCCAGTTTAGCTAAGACTATCCCAGGTTTGGGGAATTGATCCTGAGTATTTTCAGTCCTAGCCAATGTTCTGGATGCTGGGGTTGGCTGTAGCACTGCTGCACACCACCTCGTCAGCTGCTCAGACCTCTGTAATCAAGTCTTCTCTCCTTTTGCTGGCTGCCTCTAAGAATCAGCAGGTAGCTCCTGTCCCACCTGGCTCCATCTCAGCTGTTCTGAGTGGGAATTGAAGGCAGCTGCTCCTACTGAACTTAAGAGTTAATGCAGGTGCTTAGCTCAGGAGGAGTGGGGTGTGTGTGTGTGTGAAGAGAAGATCAGCCTTCTCCCTGTCACCTGGTTGGGAGGTTCCTGCACCTAGGTAGTTTGGCTCCCAGTCAACAGAAGTAGAAAGCTCTTCCACAAGGAGAGCCCAAGTGTAGTGTAATGGAGCAAAGAGTGAACTGGGCGAGAGTGAGAAAAGGCATAATTTTGAGATAAATTTGGATTATGGGATTCTAGCAGGCCCCAGCTATCTCTGTATTTTGGTGACAAATTGGTTGTTTTCTCTGCCTTTTTCACCCTTCTAAAAAAAATACACATGAGAACAAAATCTAAAATTTACCAGACAGCATACACAAATTTTGATTTAAATGAGAGATGAAGGCACACAACACCACTCAGGACTGGGCCCTAAAATACAAGCATCATATCAGAAAAAGCATCATTGGTTACTCAGTGTATCTGAGGGCTGGGCACTGTTGACTGGCAACTTCTCAGAGCTAGCTTTTAAAAAACAAGCCCTCTCATGGATATAAGATACATCAGATGCTGAAGCCCAATAGCAATGGTAGTGTTCACATTGTATTTGCTCAAAGGAAAATTCTGTTAATCACTAACAAGTAGTTCTAGCTGAGAGATATAAGCAAATATTAATATCTTGTAAGATTTCTACCACTAAAGAACAATAATTTATTCATTCATTCACCTGCTCTTGGAGTGTATACTTCAGATCACCTGTTTCCAGTAAGGCTGGTCTCCTGCCAGTGTTGCAGCCCACTCTATATTAAGGCTGAGGCGGGCAAGGATGGAACCCATGCCATCCCTCCAGCATATGCCATGTCCTCTCCATCCAGCTTTTGCTGGATCAAATGCATAAAGCTGGCGGGCTGGTATGAACTCCAGCATATGGAACAGATGCCCAAGCTACCTGAGCTGGCATTGAGTCGCTCAGGAAGACATTGGAAGCTGGTTGATCCAAAGCCTGACATCCTCATTCATAATGTGATGAAACCACCATATGTCTTCAATACATCATTGCTGTTTCATGTTGAAAATGTCCAGCTGGCCCATTTGCATCTCTTCAGTGGCCTAGGTTTCAGAGCCATACTTAAGGACAGAAGCCAGTGCTGTTTGATAGATACACATCTTATCCAAGTTGATATGTGATGTTGATGCCACAGAGGCTTCCAGAGAGCTTCTACAACACCAGGAGCCTTGCTGATTTGATGTTTCATGTCAGCAAGTCAACCACCTTCCTTGGTAACAATGGAACAAGAATGTCACATTTTTATGTCTGTCATGTACAGTCATTCCTGATGTCTGTCTGGCTAGGTAAGGCCCCTATCATAATGTCTGAGTACCAAATAGTATTGAGGCATCTGTCCAATCTCTCCTATCTCACTGTCTGTCACAGGCATTTGTAAAGTGCCCATAACTGTAGAACCTAAGAGTCTAATAGAGAAATATAAAGGAATAATTTTTTCCAGTCCACAAATGATCTGTTAATTCTGTTCCTCCAACTAGAGGAAGAAAATCTTATGAAGTGTGTATGGTGTACGTGTTTGTAGGCATGTGTGTGTGTGTGTGCATACTCTCTGTTGGGAGCAGGTCTTCTCAAAGACATAGTTGCATTTAGTTCTATAAGAGGAGAGATTGGGCTCACTCTGGTTTTAGGAACAAAGAAAGTGCCTCACATCCAATGGGCCTCAGCTGAAAACAACCTTTCTCTAGCTCCTGAAATAGTCTTCCTGGGCTCATCCAGCTCTTGTGTTCCTATGGCTAGAAGTATTTTTGGAGGATTATATAGAGTGAGACAGCTCTTCAGAAGCTCAGGTGTAGGATCTTAGCCTGAATGTGAAGTCCTATCAAGAGTCAGTGAATGGCATGAAGCACCAATGTGAAATAATATTGCTCAGGTGTCCTATCAGGAGTTGGGCTACAACTTGCTGGGTCTGTGGACATTTTTGATAGATAGCATTTCCGTAAAGTGATAAAGGCCCATATCCCAGTGACCATATTCAGGTTCTTTTTAAAACACAATGCCATGCATGTGATACTAGAATGTGTAATAGTCATCTCAGCCAGTTGGGGCCTGACAACTAACAATAAAGGGGAAGACATCCTACTGGTTGCATGTGTAAACACCTGACATGTGAATAAATGTGACAGTTGTGAGTTCAAATTAAGCATGCACACACGTGCACTAGGATTTTAATATTTTGAAAATCAGACCTTTATTTGCGTTATTTCATTGTAACTATTTTTAAAGAATTTAGAAGCAAACATATTTACAATAAATAAATGCATCTTTAAAAAAAAAATCTGTTTAAATGTTTGTTCCTGCATTTCTAAAGGAACAGATCTGAGCAGGCAAGCTCTAATGGACACATTGGCACAACCTTAAGTTCAACTACCTACTCAATTCACCTCTAAAAGATATCCATAAAATGTAATGCTCTGAATGCACTCAGGAGTTCTGATGACATATACTTAGGAGCTTCTTTTTCTTACACAACTGCAATTCCTATTGAGGTAGTAGGAGGTATGTGTGAGATGTAAAAACAAGCCTAAAATACCTCATTCCCAAAATACCCATTTCTTAAACTACAGGAGTGAAGCCTATCACTTCTATATAGCACAGGAGAGAGTGAACCACATTTCATTTATAAAGAGTCTAGCAATAATGTACATTCTTTTTAAAACTGAGGTTTCTTGTTCCTTGCTTTTCTGCTTCACACCCTTACCTTCACATTTCACAACTACAGCTTTCAACAGAAGTATAACATGAATCCATTCTTCAATTGTTCTCTTTTATTATACAAAACTAGATGAAGGAGGTTTTCGATGCTCATAATTTTGTTTAGAGTTTTAAAAATAATTGCATGGGGAAAGAGACATAGAAAATTGCAGCCTTGCCATCTTTTTAAAATTAAATTAATGATTGGATATTAAAAATGGATTTGTCTTCTCAGATTCTCCACTCTATAATCTTTGTAGAACTCTCCAACTGTGGTGTGGCAGCCCAGCTGTGGAGATCTAAAGCCATGTGGTGGGGGGGGGGATAGGACACATTGCTTTAGAGAAACCCTCTGAGAGCAAAGCTCAAGTGGTTTGTGATGTCAACAGACTCCCTTATTATACTGCTTTCTTAGTTTTTGTTTACAAGATGCATTGATGCACCTTTTTTTGCTATAATATGCATTACACTCAAGCATCTCACAGTTGCCCATGTGCTGGTTGCCACCTTTCAAAGAAGTTTCATCTCACTATGTCCTTTCCCCTTCAATCTGCACACACAGTTCCATTAATGTCAACCGGAGCGAAGTATGTGGAACGAGGTGTCCCTTTAAAGTGAGTGATCTAAGGCCTTGGCTACACTGACGCTGTACAGCGCTGCAACTTTCTGTGCTTAGGGGTGTGAAAACGCCCCCCCTGAGCGCAGCAAGTACAGCGCTGTAAAGCGCGAGTGTAATCAGAGCCTGCAGCACTGCACACTCACTCACAGCACTGCAAGCTATTCCCCTCAGAGAGGTGGAGTACTTACAGCGCTACGAGAGAGCTCTCGCAGCGCTGGCGGCGCGACTACACTCAAGCTTCACAGCACTGCCGCGGCAGCGCTGGGAAGTCCTGAGTGTAGCCACGGCCTAAGGCAGCCTTTGTTACATGATGAGAGTAAGTTTCACTGCCACTTTCATTTTATACTGATGTCAGATCCATGCAGATATTTTTTATGCAGCTCATCCAGCTGCCTTGATCATGGTCCTTCTGTCCCCTTCCCATGACTCCAGCATTCTTCATACAAGACCTTTATAAGGACAAAGGGGGAGGCAGAGATTCATACGGAGCACATTGCACTCCTCCTATGATGTGTTTTGTATTTCACTGAATACTGATCCCTGTTGCGGCTAAGTACCTGACAACTGGTATTGTCATGTGGTTGATGGTCTTACATCACCCTTTATTTGCGAAGGTATTCAGAGAACTTTGTGTGTACTTTAATGGGATATTGTTTTGTTTCTCTCAGGCCCAGATAACAGTGAATGGGAACTCTGGCACTGCTGCCAGTCCAATGAGTCACTTTCAAAGGCCTTTTTCCCCTTCTTCAGCTTACTCTCCACCAGCTTCACTCAATTCAAACATTATCATGCAGCATGGCAGGAAGATGGGTAAGCCTTTCACATAATGTTTACTTTATACATCATGCAACATGTTCCGATTTGTGGGGCAAAGACTACAAACAGTTATGGAGCATTCCACATAAATAAAGGTATTATCTATTCATGTACTTTGGGAAAATTACAAGCAACAACACAACTTATTGTTAGACACAATAACATTCCTAAACTGGATTTACTACAGTCTTATTACTTTAAAGCAAGATTCTTATACATATGTGAATGGCCTCTTGCAATCATTCCACTAGTTAGATTGAGAGTGAAATCATATATTAAAACTACATGACTTTCAGATATTCAAGAATGTGGATCAAAATCCTCGTAGGTGTCCCTTATCCTCATTAAGGCATTAGGGTCCAGTTTTGCATGGTGCTGAGTTACTGGTCCCTCAATTTGCACTATCTTCAGTGGAAGTCATCTCCTCACAGGTTGTGAGGTCCTGAGATTTTAAAAGCTTAAAGCGTTGCCAAATAAAATTTCATATGTATTCTTTAGAGGGTCATAAGAAATGCATCCGAAGAAGTGGGATGTAGCCCACGAAAGCTTAGGCTCAAATAAATTTGTTAGTCTCTAAGGTGCCACAAGTACTCCTGTTCTTTTTATAAGACTAGATCGCACTTTACAAACATATAAGGACAAGATCTCTGCCCCATGGAATATAGTCTAAAATGATTTCTGTTTTCAAAAAAGCACATATAAGACCAAACATAATGTCTCTCCATTAATCTTTGTATGTGCAAACAGGTGGGTTTTCCAGTTTTCTCATCAACATTTGCATATTCAGAATCTATATGCACAAAAACATTTGAATATGCATAATGAGTTTGCTCCTGTGTTACACAGGAGGTCAGATTAGATGTCCAAAATTGTCCCTTCTCACCTTAAAATCTATGAATTGTATAAATGGTATATTATCTGTGTACAAATGATAAGAGCAAAAATTGAGCACGTGTATCTGCACAGGCAAAAATACAGGTTCACTTAAAAACACCTGATCTCTGATTTAGAGATCTGAGTCTTTATTAACTATGCTTCAGACATTGTCCCTAGCCGGTCCGTTTTGAACATGATATTTAAGAGCATTATCTCAGGGTGGTTCTGAGTTTCTGAGACTTACAAAACAATGGCCAGATCTCACATTCCTTGTACACTCAAAAACCCTTTGATGCCAGCAGATTGGGCCCTGCAAGGAGCGTAAGATCGGATTTCAAAAGTTTTCTAAATTTATCATGTATATTTGAAAAAAAGCCCAGATAGTCAGACATTTGACACACACAGATGCATCTCACCAGGTATGTGTAGTACTGGATTATTTACAGGCTTTCAGACCAAATAACTGAAAAGGTTGTGTTAAATCCAAATTCTTTCCAATAAATAGGGAGAGAAAATGTTCACATTACACTCAGAACTGCAAATCATCACAGTCGCCTTTGTTGCGTTATATCACAGTTCTTCTAGTTAAACATTAAAAACTGTAACACCTATTGCATTGGAGGGAAATCATAGTCTCCACCAGCAGTGCCAAAAATCTAGCTTTATGCCTAATTTCAGCCATCTTGCAGCAGAAACATGGATAGTACAGTACCTGCTGTTGCAAACCATGCTTAGATAGTCATAACTGCCCACTAATTAGCCACAGAAATCTGTTGCCTGAATGACTAGAGAATCTTATTATGTTTCTTCTGTATGCAAGAATACATCTAAGCACATCACCTTATGACAGTACAAGGCTTCATATGACATGTCCCAGCATCTTAACATTGTGTCTTTTTGTTAATGACTTGCTGTGAATTTTAGAGGTAGGTAGTAGTAGCTAGTATTAATTTCAATAATTAAAAGAAGAGTTGGGGAGGGAGTTGCAAAATTATCCTCTGCACCAAAAACCGGTAGTAGCCTGCAGTTTTCACCTCAATGAATGAAGGTTGCTCATTGGCATGCCTGCTACGGGGAGAGGCAGAGTTATTGATGTGCACATGGCATATTAATCATATAAAGCTATTTAAATAAAGGTATTAATATAAATGTAAGGATGAAAAGTATCTGTAAAAAACATAATAGACCTCATAATTCATGCAAGTTCCAAAGCTGGTAACATTAAAGGGAGTTTCCTGGGTAACTCACAGCATAAAAGCAGGATCCAACATATGTACTGAAAATCTCTGTGAAATGTTTGAGCAAATTCATTACTACACATGTAGAACAGAAATTGTTTTCAACTCTTCCATGCTTCTGGGAGCAGAAGAGTTCACATTACCGCAGAGCACTTGTTCATAGTATGGATGGCAAAGTGGCAAGTCTAGATTACAGAAAAAGTGTCTATTCCACTAGCTTTGCTAAGACTTTTGTTTGTCTGTGTGTTTGTCTCTCTTCCCTCAGCCAGACCTTAAAAGCAGAAAAACAAATTTTGTTTTCAAATGTTGTACTTTTTCTTTTCTTTTTTTTAATCTCTCTTAATCTGAGAGATTTTGAGCTCCGCACAGAGTTTAATAAAATAATCCACATATGTGTAACTACTTGAGTAGAAGGTTTTGCAGTGGAAATCCTACTAAACCCAGCTGCTCAGGCTAACGTGTAGTATTATCAGGTATTCTGTATGGATGTGGTTATCAAATTTCCTTTAATGTTTGAACAGCACTTTGGAAATGTAAAGCGTGCTATAAGTGCTAAGTATGATTATTCTATCGTTATACAACATTCTGTCGCATTATCTTTACAGACTCCACAGAGACATACTCACAGTATGGTCAGTCTGTTGGCAGCAGCACCACTCCCAGTACAATACCAATCTGTAGATCTTCAGAGGAAGAGAAGAAAGTCACAGTCATTAGAGCACCACATTATGCAGGGATTGGCCCGGTAGATGAATCTGGAATCCCAACAGCAATTAGAACGGTAGGAAATGCCAGGGAGTGTGTGTTTGTGTGTGTGTAAGAGAGAGAGAGTAACAGAGAGAGAACTCAGACAATGAATTGATTGTTGGTAATGGGTTTTTCACATTCTTCTAGTCTTATATAATGTGGAATAGAGCATGTGTAATCAGAGGGCTCATGAATATAATACTTTGTGTTGCAGGAAGCATAACTGGGCAACCCCATAGTTCTAGTTTTAATTATAAATAGTCAGAACTGCAGTTTTTGTTCTTGTTTCTATTATTTTCCCTGCCCTTTGTGGTGTTACGCTGTAATTTCATTTACTGTCTGTCTTGTCTTTCTAAACCTGCAAAGTTTGCCAATTTTTCCCATTAGCAAATAAACCTCAGGTGCCTATTTTTTTCCCATGGCTACTGTATTGAAATTAACAGACTTGTTCCAATAATAACCCGTTTGACTGCTATCCCAATGAAATGCATCGTGGACCGACCATGCTTTTTCATGATGTTTAAATGAGCAGCATGGAAACCCTCTCGTTGTGATTAGTCCAGTTTTGATGACTTGCCACTAGTCACTGCTTGAGCAGTCCCAGGATGTCAGACTGAAGGGTTTTGTTTTTACTATGCTGAAGCATTCTTTCCACGCTGCTGTCAGGGCAGCCCCTTCTGGCTGGTCCAGACAGTAGCAGTGAGGCTACGAAGGAGCAGCTCACTGGCCTTCCTGGCTGGAGGAGAGGTGTTGTGCTAGACGGAGAGAGTAAGAAGAGTGGGAGCCAGGATGAAAGCGGCAGAGCCCTTGCAGGTGAAATCTTTGTGAGGTGCAAGGATGTAGCAGCTGTTGGATATACTTTGCCTGCCAACACCGACATATGGGGTTGTGTAATTGCCAAGAGCTGCTTCACTGGATTGAAAAATTAGGGGGAAAACAGGAATTGATGGAGAAAAGCAATAGGAAAGATTTCAGAATAAGTGGTAAGACTGGGATATTTTGAGTAAGGTGGGGGGAGGAAACTCTAGCATTTCTTGCTTTCCTTTCCTTTGATTTTGGCATATACAAATGATACAATAGAAAGCTTTTAAAAAATGAGTAACTCGCATTAGAACTAAGCTATAGCTTCCCATTCCTGCTAAGCAGACAGCCCTGCCTTTTGTGTAGGAAGTTATTGTTTTATTGTGCTTTTTTAAGAATAGCAGATTGATTCCGTAGGGTGGATATTAGTTATATAAGAGTATAACAGAAATCCCCCAAGTGTATTTAATGTGGCTGGCAAGCTGCCAACAGTGTATTTAACTTCCAGATCTGATAGTCTCAGTCTCTTAAGATTTTCTCTGAAACTCATGTATGCCATTTGGATTTTTTTTTCCAGTTTGGGATTGCTTTCTTTTCAGCTCTGTGCTGCTGCATCAAAACCTTATGCAGCTTGTAATATTACTGTTATGTAAATGAGTCTCATGACCAGAGTGAGTTAAAAGTTATGGTCTGCTAGGAATATACCATGTAAGTAAGAGAGAGAGAGAGAAAGAGTGTGTGTGTGTGTGTGTTGCCACTTCCCTCACACCCCACTGGAAATGAGATTCAATTCTCAAGGTACTGATCTGAGCATGCAGTTTAAACAGAGTGAGGCTGATGTGTAGATCTGAGCATATCCCAGCAGTGAGAGACTGAAGGTGGTGGTAATGTCAGCAAACATGCTGCACCATCCCATCCCTCAGAAATGTAGCACCATCCAGGAACATACAGAAGTGCCACAGCAGCGTTTTCAGTGAACGAGGGAAAACAGGAGAGTAGCAGTTGCTCTGTTTTCCAAGGGTCATTGGGCACACAAATATCCAGCTCACCTTTCAGTCTTCTGTTGGAGGGACCTGAGTGTTTCAGTTCAGCTCATCTCAGCAATACAATGAAAGTTTCCAAGTTTCTTGTACAGATTAAAAAGACAGCTGCCTGCAGAGTGCAGAAAACATGAGTTTCAGTGTAGTAGAGAACATTAAAAAGGTCTGCCCCAAGCCACAGATGGCTCATCACGCTGACATGGTTTAATGCAGGTCTGTATCTGTTTCCATAGCTAACAGTACACAAGGGAGTTATCTGACTAGCCTTGCATCCAACCGTCTTTGACTTCCTTAACCCTATGGTTAGACGTTGTCCAATAAAAGATATTATCTCACCCACCTTATCTCTCTAAGTCTGTGGATCAGGTATCCATTTTGTAGCTGGGTGAACTTGAGGTAGTCTTTCAGTGTGAGTTTGAACCCACAATCTCCAGGATTGTAATCAAGCACCTTGACCACTCAGCCACTGCACCTCATTGTAAATAACATAACTATTGCATATTGAGACACTGTGCTGCACAAAGAGAGGCTTTCAAATGAGAGTTTAGAAACAAACTTTTTTTGCAGCATGTAACGCTGATGATCTCCTCCCGTTTTTCCTTTATGCTCCCAGTCCTCAAAGCTCAGTGCTGTCCTGCCAAGAAAGGCTGGCTGGAGCTGTCTTCAAAATCCATCCTTAACATTTCTGTCTCTCATACTGGAAGCAGTCATTGCAAAGCTCTCCTTACTCCCAGCATCTGAGCTTGTTGCCTCGATAGTATTTCAGCCCCTGCCAAACCAGGAAGCACGGGAGTAAGCCAAAGTCTGGCACTCAGACCCTTGCAATATGACCAAACTACCAGCAAAGCCCCAAGCATTTTGAAGTGCCAGGGCAGAAAAATTTGACTTTGGAAGTGAATGATCAAATTGTAACTCTCTCAGAAGAGTTTTCAGTCAAATTGTCAGCTGTGATTTTAATCCAGTTTTCAAATTTTCCAGCTAGTTTGGGAGCAAAATAGTATCTATACCATGTTATTGCTAAGCCTTTGAATCTTTACAAAGATGAGGAAAAACAAGATAGCTGTAAGAATCTAATCATGTATGTCCTCAAATTTGAGCATTAGCTATGTTGTTGGAGATCTGTTTCTTCAGCTTCTATAAAATACCAATATTTGGGAATAAGAATTCACAAACACAAAATGCAATTTTTCTGTGTCAGTAAGAAACAGAATTTTTAAATCAAGCGGTAAGTGAATTTAGGCTGTTTTCCTAAATACAGTAATAAATATTATATGTGCACTATCAATTGTATCCACAAGCAGAAATTAAAGTGGTACTGTACTAGACATCGCTAGATTTAAATACCATTACTATGGATCTAACCAAGAAAAAAGTCACTAAAATGTAGTGTGACTGCATATTTTTTAACCACAGTATCCAAAATAATTGTTTCCCGGTTAACTATCAAATTATTCTGAATACTAAAGAGGCCTTTCTTTTGTGTGTAAATAACAAAATGCAGTCTGACCAGGTTTCTTTTCCTTTCGCAATGATGTAACATTCCAGCTAGAACTGATTTCTTTTAATGGATTTTACCCACTGATAATTAGGAAACATTTTAACACAAAGCACTATTTAATTATGGGTTGCTTCATACGTGAAATAGAATGTAGGGCAAAATGAAAAAAGCTCCACTGAGAATCATAGATGCCTGCTTTAATTGTGCACTGTCTGATGGATTGTTACAACACTGAAAATGATTATAGAGTCTCCCAAGTACTACTTGCAGATTTTTCTTTTCACTTTTACTATCTTTTCCCTGATTATTCATTCAAATATAATAACTGTGTCTCACCATTTAATTGCAATAAATGTAGTCCACGTGAATCAGCATGGTATCTAAAATGACCAGATGCATGTGTGAACGTGGATAATTCCCAGTGTAATGGATGGCTTGTGGAGTTAGCTAATGTAAGTTGAAATACTATATTTAAAAAAAATGATTTATCCCTCCTCAACTCATTTAATATTGCCCAAAACACAGGGTCAGAGAATTGAAGGGCAAAACCTGCTCAAGTACACAAAAATATGTTTGAGAGAGGAGAACTGAAACTTAATGATACCATGCTTCTCTTCCCATCCCCTCCCCGCTCCGTTGGCCCCGTGAAAGCCTCTCCACATGTATTCTGCATGATTGGATTTCCATAGATTTGGAGGGGATGTGACTGTCAGCAAGGGAATTGGGCCTGGAGACATCTATGCACCTTCATTCTCTGGCAAACTGTGAAGACATAACCATAAGGATTAGTGTTGACACTTTTGCATTAATTCCTATAGATTTTCACCACCACCCATCCAAACTCAGTTGGAGGATCATTTCTGGCCCATCACAAGCAGGGAGACATTGGTAGCATGGATCCAATGGCTTCTTCATAAATCAAGCTCAAGCCCTCCCCAAAGTCTTGCAAGCACAGAGATATAACCAACCCTTGGGAATTAATGTTAACAAGATCAGAATTACTCTCTGTGAGTTTGCAGATTGGGATTGGAGGGAGGATAATGCCACACCGAGCAGCTTTTCCTTGAGCATCTCCACTCCATGCAAACCAACCATCCCAAATCTCAGGTCAGATAAACTCCCTGCACTCAGAGATGGGGCAGAGGTTACTGCTGCTTAGGTTCAACTCCTTTCCCTCCAACAGATTTCTGGCCTTTTCAGTTGAGTGTTTGCTCTTTTCATCTCCAGGTCAAAAACAGGAGAGACCGATTTGGCCTATTGTATACATGGATATTTTATGCCATAAATTAGCAATTTTGTGAGACCTAAGATTTTTTTCATAAAAAGTCTTGCAGACAAGTTTTTTGATAGGGAACAGTTTCTGTCCAGTTACTTACAATGATAGCTCCTCAAAGTGCAGTTTTAGGGGTTAACAAAATAGAAGAGTTAAATATAAGCAATGTAGCAAGGAGCATTTAAAACAACAAAAAAGTGCCTCTTTTAACATAGGTAAGCAAACTGCTGTTTAAAATATTTATTAGTGACTTAGAAAAGATGGTGAACAGTGAGGTGATAAATATTCAGATGTCCAAATTCTGTAGGTTAATTTGGACTAGAGAAGACTTTGGGGAACTTCAGCGAGTGAATGTGAACGGGCACCATGATAACAGAAAAAATTCAACAATGGCAAATGCAAAGTAATGAGCATTGCAAGGTATATATTGAACTTTTTGAAAATATTGTGAGGCTCTAAATTGATCATCACCACTCATCTAACAATGTGGGCTTCATTGCGGACATGTGAATAAAAAGCTCTGCTCACTGCTCAGCAATGGTCACCAAAAGCAAACAAAATGCTAGGATATAAAAAGAACAGGATAGAAAATACTCTTGAAAACATTATTTTGCTATTATATAAATCTGTGATCTCTCCTCACCTACAATACTGTTTCAGTTCTGGTCATCCTATCTCAAAAAAGATACTGCAGAAATAGAAGGGGTTCAGAGATGGGTGGTGAAAGTAGTTAGAGGCCTGGAGAAATTTCCATAAGAAAAAAAGATTGAAAACATTGGGACTATTCAGTTTCCAAAGGAAACGTCACAGAGGTGTACCAAATAATGAGTGGTATTCAGAAGGTAAATTGAATGCTCCTGCTTATCCTTTCTCCTGATACAAGGATCAGGGGAAATTCAATCAAATTAAAAGGCAACAGATGTAAAACTGATAAAAGTAAATAATTATGCATTATGTAAAAATAGTAACATATGGAACTCATTGCCACAAGATGTCATGAAGGTCAAATTCCTAGTAGCATTAAAAAAAGACATTTATGCAGGTAATGAAAATTTCCACAGCTGCATTCAGTAGCAATTTTATTTTAAGATAATTTCATGTTCGCCACTAACTGCCTGGAGTTAGGAAGAAATGTTTCCTGTGGGCTGGTAATTGCCTACTTTTAGGTTTCTTATACTTTCCTATAAATAGGGCCCTAACAAATTCACTGTCCATTTTGGTTAATTTTGTGGTCATAGGATTTTTAAAATTGTAAATTTCATTATTTCATATATTTAAATCTGAAATTTCACAATTTTGTAACTGTAGGGGTCCTGACCCAAAATGGGTTGGGGGGGGTTCACAAGGTTATTGTAGGGGGGTCGCGATATTGCCACCTTTACTTCTGTGATGCTAGCGGTGGCTCCACTGCCTTCAAAACTGGGCTGCCGGAGAGTGGTGGCTGCTGGCCGGGAGCCCAGCTCCAAAGGCAGCGCCGTCCCCAGCAGCATCGCAGAAGTAAGGATAGCATAATATGGTATTGCCGCCCTTACTTCTGCACTGCTGCTGGCAGAAAGCTGCCTTCAGAGCTGGGCGCGTGGCCAGCAGCCGTTACTCTCTAGCCACCCAGCTCTAAAGGCAGCGCAGAAGGGTGACAATGTTGCGACACCCCTACAAAAACCTCGCAACCCACCTGTGCTCCCGTTTTGGGTCAGGACCCCCACTTTGAGAAACACTGGTGAAATCTGTATAGTATAGGGCAGATGTTCACAAAAGACCAGATTTCACGGTCCGTGATGCGTTTTTCATGGCTGTGAATTTGGTAGGGTCTTACCTATAAAAGCATCTGGTACTGGCCACTGTCAGAGGCAGGGCATTAAATAGATTGACCACTGATCTGGTATGGCAATTCCTATATTCTTAAATACTGTCTTTGTATCCAAGAGCAGATTCCAAACGCTGAAAGATATTTAGGGCTGAGTCAAAGATTCATAGGAAACCTTGCAGCTGTACAGTGAATGAGAAAGAGTATGTGTGGGAGGGATCCATAAGGGACTGACCACAATGGGCCAAATTCATCCCTACAGAATCTCTTTACAAGTCAGTGGCATTACAGCAGGGATGAATTTGACCTAACATGTCACCACTGACCTTTTTGTTTCTTTAGCTAATTGTTGTAAACTGTATTTCATTCAGACAGTTGACCGGCCAAAGGATTGGTATAAGACAATGTTTAAGCAAATCCATATGGTTCACAAGCCTGGTAAGTATACATTTTTCTGTTTGTTACATAACTCTTAGTGGCATTAAGAAATGCACTTTCCCTGCATTCTGGTGGCTTACTCGCTGATCATAACAAAGCTTATGATCACTGAGATGTAGATACTGAATAGAGCCCAATGGGAATTTCTCCAAGCTAAGTCGGTGTGATAAATGTTATTACAGCAGAAGTGTTTTTCCAGCAAAAGGCTACGTACTTTTCTGATGGACTTATTTTTATTACTAACAAAAAATAAAGGAGAAAAGCCTATCTGATCATGTACAGCACAAGAGATCAGTGAGATGTTCTGAGTAGCAAGGAACTTTGCCTGTACTCATCTTCAGTCTGAGTGACCAGGACTTGGCTGGGTGCAGGGTGGTCATTGCTACCTTCTATTACAGAGCCCCTGTGTGCTAGGACAATGAAGCCTACTGAATGAGAAAATACGCTGCCCCTACTTATTTTCCTCTCTCCTCCTGTTAATTTGTAAATAAATTATTTTTTGAAGAAAAGGATCCTCTGACATATTATTAGTCTTATTAATAATAATATTTTTGCGTATTCTCCCTTTCATCCAAGGATGTCAAGGCACTTTACAACAATAATTATGCTTCATTATACCTCAGTGAGGGAAGGAGTTGATATTATTCCAATTTTACTGATGGGGAAATTGATGTAGCTAGGTTGATTTGCTTATGGTCATACACGACATCAATGGCAGAATCAAGAATGGAAAAACACCAAAATGATGTCTGCCAGTCCCCTGCTCTAGCCACTGGACAACATTACTAGATGTAAGAAGTTGCTTTTCAAAGTAGGAATGATACGTTATTGTCTTCTAATAAGGGGAAACAGACAGGAGAGGAAACAACTGGGAGGAGATGAGGGTTGAATAGAAAAGAATGAGTATAACTCACAATTTGGGGTGAACCAGTAACTCTGCAATCTGGGTGTCATGGCAACAATATGCCATTCAGAATAAGTTGATAAAAATAGCCCATGATACATGTAAAGGGCAAAGACAAACTCCAGAAAACATGTACACGAGGGCTGAGAGCTGATAGTCTACTAATCTTCTGTTTGTATTTGCAAAGACAAAGCTGCTTGTTATGAAATACTGACAGCTAGTGCACTACTGTAACATATATATTTCTCTTTATAGATGACGGCACAGACATGTATAATGCTGCGTATGCATATAATGCTGGTAGGAGTTATTCCTTCACTTCCAATGAATCTTTTCTTAGTGTCAGCGAGCAACAATGGTAGCTAACCACTCAGGCCTGCTCTTATTAAGTTTGTTATCATTGTCATCAAATGTCATTATTCTTTTTGATCTCTATTTGTGTCTTTGTTCACCAAATGTGGCAACGCCTCATTTTGGTTTATTTCTTACTACAGAATTAATCAGACATGTACTGCAGATGTGGCCCTCTCAGTGCAGATGGGATATACTGTAATGTTGTAATCTCTGACTAAATTATATTTATTTTCATTAATGATAGTGTATAGTTTGACTCTTGAATATTAAACTAAAGAGTAAAGTACAGTATGAAAGTGTTAAGTGTAATTACATATACAGGTGAAGATAAGCATTGTGCAGTTTGTTGTATACAACTGCCATATTTTTAGATTGTACTACATTAAGAAAACCTAGTTATGATGCCTCTATTTTGTGATCTTGTTAATTTTTTATACTGATTTGACATTATTTAGCACTAAAAAAGTAAAATATTATTCCTATAACAGATATATAAATTTCAAATCTTTCAGAAGAAAGAAATCATACTGCAGTGATATTTTACTAGAACAAAAACTCCTTATCATGTGAATGAAATGTACAATACAAAGTATTGTGTGTTATGCAAAAAGCACTTTTAAGAGTTCTTTAATTTAAATTTTCATATTGCTTTCAATGGGGCTCCCATGCTGATATTTTGTGTGTTATCAAGAACATGTGTGTATATCCAAGATTCATGACCCAAATGGACTCTTGAGAGCTTAGTCAAGAAATTTGTCTGGGTAATTGTCCACAAATCTAATTGCGTAGAGATGCTCTTACATACAAACCCAAAGAACATTCATTAAAAAGAATGAAAAAGGTGTATCTATTTCTTTTTCCTTCTCAGCCTATGACACCAATAACAGCTGAGGGCAGGACAGTTCTGGGGGACTAATAAGAGGTTGCAGTTAATTGCAGTTAATTGCCAGCTTGTGATTAATTCCCATGGAATGTCCTGAGCCTTTGTGGGTGGGGCAGGGAAGAAGGGCCATATATAGATCTATAATAATTATTTGAAAATGCACACAATACTCACCAATGTGTTTCTAAAACTTACAAGGTTTTGATGTCCCAGATTTGTTAAATGAATGTTTGGTATTTTACTGAGATGCATTTTGGTTGTTTCTGTGTTCTGTTTTACTTTAGGTAGTTACAGCCCATCCCTCCCCGCTCAGTCACACCCTGCTGCAAAGACACAGACATACAGACCATTGTCTAAAAGCATTTCTGACAATGGCACTGATGCCTTTAAGGTCTCTTCCCCGATACCTCCTCCACATGTACCACCTCCAGTCCCACCGCTTCGTCCAAGAGAGAGGTCTACACCCGAAAAGTAAGCAGATTTACTGGGAGGGGGAAACAGTCTATAATAAATACAACATTACAATCAACTAATAAAAGTGATGGATGTAGAAGTAGCATGAGAGAGTTGGGTTTGTGATCACCAGGAGAACTGCATAGTGAATTGCCTTGCAGATGCGATGGTTGCGGTCCTCTTGAGACATATAGAAAGATTTATATGTAGTGCCGGGTAGGTGCTGGTAGTCATGGTACATGTAGGTACTAATGACATAGGAAAAGGAGGACAGAGGTCCTGGAAGCCAAGTTTAGTCTACTAGGTAAGAGATTAAAGTCCAGGACTTCCATGGTAGCATTCTCTGAAACGTTTCCAGTTCCACCCGCAGGGCCGGTTAGACAGGCAGAAGAACTGCGGGGTGTCAATATGTGGATGAGATGATGGTGTTTCGAGGAGGGATTTGGGTTTATTAGGAACTGTGGAACCTTTTTGGAAAGGAGCAGCCTGTACAGGAAGGATGGGCTCCACCTAAACCAAAATGGAACCAGATTACTGGCATGTAAAATTAAAAAGGTTGTAGATGGCTGGGAGAAAGCTGACCAGTACGGAGGATCACATGAATCAGACAGACACACTCTTAGGAAGGGGTTTATTAAAGGGCATATTCTGTATCCTAGTAAAGAGGACTGGATTGAAGTTGATAAAGTACAGGCGGGAATTGAAGAGAAATAGTCAAATGAAAAAGAGTCCCATTCAATTACATCACATGAAGGGAGATGACTAAATATTGCCAATTTTTATATTTTTATATTCCCACACTTAAGCCATTCTTTTTAGGTGACAAATCTAAGCAACTTGAGGTGTCAAAAGAAGAGGTTTTGGAAAAAATTGATAAATTAAACAGTAATAAGTCACCAGTCCAGATATTAGTCACCCAAGAGTTCTGAAGGAAATCAAATATGAAATTGCAGAACTGCTAACTGTGATAATTTACTTATTGCCTCTGTACCAGATGACTAGAGGATAGCTAGTGTAACACCGGTTTTTAAAAAAGACTCTAGAGGTGTCAAAGTTTGCAGATGATACAAAATAAATTTATATAGTTAAGTCCAAAGCTGACTGTGAAGAGTTAGAAAGGGATCTCAAAACTAGGTGACTGGGCAAAAATATTGCAGATGAAATTCAGTGTTGATAAATGCAAAGTAATGCATATTGGAAAACATAATCCCAACTATACATACAAAATGATGGGGTCTAAATTAGCTGTTATCACTCAGGAAAGAGATCTTGGATTCATTGTGATAGTTCTCTGAAAACTTCTGCTCAATGTGCAGTGGCAGTCAAAAAAGCTAACAATGTTAGGAACCATTAGGAAAGGGATAGATAATAAGACAGAAAATATCATAATGTCACTATAAATCCATGGTACGCCCACATCTTTAATACAGTTTGCAGATCTGGTTGCCCTATCTCAAAAAAGATGTATTAGAATTGAAAAAAGTAAAGAGAAGGTCAACAAAAATTATTAGGGGTATGGAACTGTTTTCATATGAGGAGAGATTAAATGACTAGAACTGTTCATCTTAGAAAAGAGATAACTAAGGAGGTATATGATAGCGGTCTATGAAATTGTTAATGGTATTAAAAAATTGAATAAGGAAGTGTTATTTACCCCTTCACACAACATAAGAACCAGGGGTCACCCGATGAAATTAATGGGCAGTAGCTTTAAAACAAACATAAGGAAGTATTTCTTCACACAACTCCCAGTCAACCTGTGGAACTTGTTGCCAGGGGATGTTGTGAAGGCCAAAACTATAACAGGGTTCAAAAAAGAATTAGATACATTCATGGAGGATACATCCATCAGTGGCTATTAGCCATGATGATCATGGATACAGCCCCATGCTCTAAACGTCTGACTGCCAAAAACTGGGACTGGACAACAGGACATAGATCATTTGATAAACTGCTGTTTTCTTTTCATTCCCTGTGAAGCACCTGGCATTGGCCACTGTCGGCATTGGTCTGACCCAGTATGGCCATTCTTATGTTCTTATGAAAACAAGGCCATGACTCAGTGGGGCATTCAGATATTAAATGATGTTATTGCTTCAGTGTGGGCACTGTGCTTGATGCTGTCTTGTCTGGCACTGGTACTTAAGCAGCCTAGGAAGTCTCATGCCAATAATATCTTATAAAGCATATTGAACATCCACTCTTTTCCATGGGACTATCCTGCCTCCTGTATTTCAGAATGATCCAGACTGCAATGACCATTTCTCACTATGACTTTGTGCTAATGCATAAAAGTAATTTTGAGACCTTGGGTACATCGGCACTCCAAAAAATCACCAGTGGTGGCAAGTCTAAGAGCCTGGGTCGACAGACTCTGGCTCGCCAGACTCACACTGCAGCACTAAAAATAGCTGTGTAGATGTTCCCATTCAGGCTGGAGCTTGGGTTCTGAAATCAGGTGAAATGGGTGGGACTCAAGAGCTCCAGCCCAAGCCCAAATGTCTACATGGCTATTTTTAAGCCCCATAGCACAAGCTGGGGGAACCCAAATCTGTAGACCCAAGCTCTGAGACTTGCTGCCGCGGGGTGTTTTTTTTTTTTTCTTCCCCGCGTAAACATCCAGAAAGCCCTTTTATGAAGCCTCCTAGCAGAGAGCAGGATGTAAGTGATTTTGCAAATTGCAAGCAAAATTGTAACAGAATACAGTAAGTGGACCAGCCCCATCTGAGATGTTTGTGTGGCACATCTTTGGCGACATGATGAGGAAAATTCCATATCCTCCTCCCACTTCCCTATCTCTTCTTTTGAAGTAGAAGAAGGGTTTCAGATTGAAGGGACTTGGGCATTTTCTCCCCATTTTCCTGCCTCTCTTGCTGCAGTAGCACAAATCCTAGTGTTGGAATTAATACTCAGCCCGCCAAGAGCTAAATCCTGTTAGTTCAGGAAAGAATCCCCTATCCCTTTAGTCAAAGGAGATCAGATTAAATGAAAAGTGCTGTACTATTTATTGCAATTACAAGTTCCAGTGCTGGAGCAAACTTTTTATTTTCATACATGCAGACCCTAGAAATTTACAGGTAGTAGTTCAAAATATAGTTTTACATTAACTATTTCTAAATATTAACAGCAATGCATTTTAAGAAAACAAAATGGGCCAAATTCTGCCCCAAGTTATGGATGCAGCTTCCAGTATCTTGGAGGCACCATATAAATAAGAGCAGAATTTGGCCCATTCTATCTTGTTGATAGCAGGAAATGTCTTTTATATCTATAAAAGGAATGCTATGCAATGAATACTAAACTTTATCAGACACTGAATTTGAAAAACAACAATCAAACAAAAAAATCCCTTAGTAATCTACAGAATGTATTGTAGGAAAAGAAAATTAGGAGCTTTTGAACATTCAACCAATTGATCCTATCATTGCAGCTTTTCAAAATATCTGTATATAAATTCATTCCAAAAGATAACTAATTTGTTTTACTCTACTATCAATGTAAGCAAGGAGTGGAATGTAATATATTTTCATCTCATAATATTCTAATATTCTAAGATCATATAATAATGCTTCTAACAGCTCGACTCAGGACTAAGCACTTGAACCCAAGTTTAATTGGTTTGGTTTCACTTTTAAGAAATGTCTTATATCAGGTGAAAATAAATTACTTTTGCATTCCTGTCTGTCTTCTGTACGTTAGGGCCTTAGTTTTTCCCAGAACAAAAACATTGTTTAAGCTTGATGGCTGTTGCCATGGTCTGGTTGGCCAGGGCAGGATAAGGACCTATACTAGTGATAACAGTGTAAGCTTTTGTTAGCATGCCATACAGAAATGTAGAACAGCTTACCTCTACCCAAATTCTGGAGTTGTGGTGATAGTCCTGCCATCTGGCCAGATAGAGTGAAGATCCTTTTAGGAGCCAGGAACCAAGGTCTCTTGCAATTCATTCTGCCTGGAGGAAACCATTCCAGACATTAATTTGGATATGTCACCCCTCTATTTTAATCTGCTGGATGGCGAGACTGACTGAAGAAATCCAAGTTCTCCAGATTGGGGAATTCTGAAGTCTTTAGTTTTGTGTACTCATGACCGCTGTAATGCCCAGTCAGCCATGGCACCAGCATTAAAAGAGTGAGTCTTTCTTGTGACTAGGAGATTTTTAATTGTCTATGAAACCAAAGCATTTAAACCCTCACCTAAGAAGGTTAGGGTCCACACGCATCACATCTTTGGAGCTGGGAGGCAAGATATGGTATGCTTCACATTATCAGGCAGACACAAGAAGTCACAGCACATAAGGGATTAAGGGCTAAAAATTGTAAATGAAATAAAATGAGTATGAATCTAAATTTTAATGACAATTTTTTGTTTTTAAAATTAAATTCTCTGAGTTATTTTGAATAAAATGTAGCCTATACCGAACAGTTCCATATTCTCATTCATTCTTGGGAGGCATAATTTCAATTTTCTGCTCTGAAACCATAATTTCTTCCCAGTTAAAATATAAAGTAAGTGAACAAAATGGTTTTACTTTGCTTGAAAAGTACAGCAACCCAACAGCAGAGATATCTGTATCCCAGCACTTGCTCCTACAAACATACCTGTGCTGTCCACTTTCAACAGAAAAGCTGCTATATAGATTTTTTTTTTAAGCACATGATAAAACATGACGTGTGCTTTGCTTAATGTCAGGTCACTTCCAGCTAGGTCACATCATATGATGTAACATAGGCTGACGTAACTTACCAGGATTTGCTAGCTCTTACTGTGAACACATGCAGCAATTACCAGTGACTCTCCCCCATGAGTTACTGGTGGGCCATTTGCCACACTTCTAATTAAAAAGACACGTAGGCTGCAGTCATCCTAAATACACTAAGGCTAGTGATGGCAAAAACTGCCCTGAAATGAAAGTTCCTGCCATTATAACAACTAGGTGACAACCACAAATGAAATGTAGTCCAAATAAGTACTGAGATATTATGGTGAGGGATGCAATATAAGAAACTAATTAAAATAGAATACAAGTGATTTCTTTTAGTGGATAGCACCAACAAGCTGCTAGGCAATTTATAGTGATGAAGATAATGGATGAAGTCTTGGTTCTGTTGAAGTCAACTGCCATTGAATAAGTAGGACCAGAATTGCACTCAAGGTGCCTGACCTGAAAAGCTTATAAAGATTAACTGAAATGATCATTTATTTGAGTAAGCAAACTTCCAGTTGAACAGTGTATCTGAACACAAACAAGTGAGAAGAATACAGCTACTGGTCAGCATACCGAGCATCCATTATACTATTTTCTTTAAATATTGTTCCTGAGGTTATCAAGCATGAAACATTTTGCTAACTATATAATTTAATCAGTATGTATATATGAAAGCTTTGTCCAGTGACTAAAGCATTTAGCATTTACCTACACAATTAAAGTTTCTTTACGTTTTACTGGATTTGCATGTATGATCAAATAAATGCTTCTGATGGTCACCAGCATTTTAACCACCTGTCATCTCAACCTGCTCAGAGCTAGTACACCCAATAGAGTGGTAAAAATACTGGTTGTATCCTGTCTACGTTACCACTCCCACCATTGCTATGACATATGGAACAGCAGCAGTGGGAAATGTATATCAATAATTTATATCAATATCTATAATAATATTGTGAGGAGATTTAGTCATGTTTGCTACTTTTAATGTACATTTCAAATGCATAAAACCTCTCTATATAAATTTCAGATTTACTGTGGAACAAACATTACACTAGCATCCCCACTATTGCTATCACCAGTAAAACTGCACCAGTGTTAGCAATAGTAGGAAAGAAAAAGGCTAGTGTAGACACAGGCATAGACACATGGAGTAAGTTAAGGGGGATAAGCTTTGCTTAATTCATAATTCCTTCCTTTTGAGGGTTATGTCTCTGTCTTAATATTCTATTCATGCATTTTGGGCCAAATCCTGTTCACTTTCCTCTTGTGAATAGCCCCTTGAAGTCAGTGGACTAACTGTGTGAGTGAGACAAGAAGGATTTTATCTCTAGTATGTACTAAAAATGTAGAATAAAATCAACATCCAGTAGACTAAAATCTGCATGTTTTCTACTATTGCGTAACCTGGTGAGGTTGGCTGTAACTTTCATGACTGAGGTTGGGAAGAGAGAGCAAATTGTATGGTGCAGTGTAACTCCTGACATATGTAGATGCCTTTTACAGAGCTGCAGTGTTGATGGAAAAGACAATCTCGCTCAACTGTTTATATTTGTTATTTAGAAATGACTGGGATCCTCCTGACAGAAAAGTAGATACCCGCAAATTCCGTTCTGAACCAAGAAGTATTTTTGAATACGAGCCGGGGAAATCATCTATTCTTGAACATGAAAGACCGGTAAGAGGTGTATTTGAAACGTTTTCCCACAACAAAAGGCTTAGAGGGAGTTAAATTTTTGCTTATTATTTTAACTGCAAATTATAACTAGTTAGTATTGAATATCCATTTTTGTATTTGGAGTTTGGTCAGCTCATGTGGTAAATTCTGCCTAGATCCTCCTGGATGGTTGTGTAGATAATTTGGGACTGGCTTGATTTACTTGTTCAATTTAGCTTCTTTGGCATTAAAAAGAAGTCAAAGAATCACTGTGAGAAATTAAACTCCTTTTAGATTTCACATGTTAGATGTAAGTTCATGGAAATTACTTGTAGCAATTTGAATGCATATTCAGCAGTCAGTTTGTCACCTGTTTACAATAATTTTAGCAACACATACGATTAACATAGGAGTTATGCACGTGGCTGTGGTGGTATGTCACTAGATAGTCCAGAAAAAAAAATCCTACAGTGTGTTTTCTGGATATGTGCCTAATGGTATCATCTCAAGAACATTGGTTGCCTGTACACTAACCCGTGACTAAAAAAATTGTATTGCTGTTTTCTGAGCCATATGTCTGTAGTTGTGATATTCCTCACAAGCATGTCTAATAAGGCTGAAATCTAATGCTTGCAAAATTATCACTAATCTAAGTTTCCATTCACTGAAAAGGCATATGCAACCAGCTCTTCTACTGTACCCTGGTAGTGTTCCAATACCCCATAATTTATGGAGCTTGATGCATATCATGGTATCTTTTTTCCACGAGATGGAATGGTTGATGGAGTCATGTTTAAAGGGGGAATTTATGTAAATATTATATGTGGTATTATAATATTAGTATTACAATATTATATCAGTATTACATTAGTATTATTATACATAAATTCAGAGGGCTCATTTTATTAATCTAAAAATAAATAAATGTATTGCATGCATGGATTGTGGCATATATAATATGTCAACAGTATGTTAAATAATTGCACTGATGGCTCTGTTTCATCATATTTTTCTATGGTTTATGTAATAATGTGGGTCTGGTTAACTAGCTTCTATAGCAAACTGTGTGATTCTATGAAATAGGGCTCTTACAGAACTGGGACTTTCTTTCAAAGGGAAATTTCACTTTTCAGCACAGGCCATTTAAACTGACTGAACTAATTAATAGTTCTAATGATTTATCAAAATCTCCCTGACTTATGAGAGTTGGTAGTTTATTGTCAAGCTGAATTTACAAACAGTTCTGTGAAAAAGTAATTATATTTTTGCTGAGTGATTTTTCTATCACAGTGGCTGTATTACTGATAGGGCCATTTACTAACCTTTTCAATTGCAAACAATCTTCAGCAAGTGAGAAGTGGGAGGCTGAAGGTAAAAATTGGCTTTTTGAAAATTACAGAGCTATTTCATGTGAGGACACACATCTCTAATAAATTTTGACTTTGTGATATGAAAAATAAACAACAAGAGTAATTTCATACTGGACCTGCAATGCTGAGGAATGTGATAATATAATTTTTCAACTTTAATAAAGAGATAAGATGAAATAAGTTGTGATTTTTTTGCTAAAAATATTTGAACATTGCTGGAAATTTCTTAAGCAAATAAAATAAGCTTTTCCAGTAGAAAAGCTTTCTTGTTTTCTGATTGGATGGGGAGGACTTGGGGCCTAATCCTGCAACCTTTTCTTCCACAAGTAATCCTTACTCACTGACACAGACACTTTGCAGTCAGTGAACTACTCCAAAAGGTTGCAAGATCAGACATGGCTGATGTAGTTACAGGCAATCATCTCTTTGCACAGCAAGTGTTCTCAAAGTGTGAAAATGGAACTACAGTATTAATAAATTTGGGAGGGGAACGTTTCAATGCTATGAATTTCAATTTTCAAAATGGTAATGAGGAATTTATGCAAAATACAGTGTGCTGCCACTAAGATGGCTTCCTTTTGAGCAGTTTCTAAATCCATTAACACAGTGCTAAGCTATCAGCATAACATCAGTTTAGAAATTTCCAGAGAGTAACTGCTATTGATTATAAAAGTTAAGTTACATGAAGTAATATATTGCTTTTCTGGCAGAATTACAATATTAATGGATGAAAGAAAGGCAGTATGCAATAATTAAATCTAAATATATTGTATAAAGCATTGTATACTGTATTCATTAAATCTTACATGGCAAATTCAATTGAAAACTGGCTAAAAGACTAGACAAAGGAAAATAATACATGGCAGTGTATCAAGTTAAGAAAGTAGAACAGTCTGCTAAAATCTATGTTAGGTTCAGTATTATTCAACATCTTCCTCAGTGATCTAGAAGAGGAAGTGAACAGAATGCTAGTGAAATTCTCAGATGATACTAAATTGTGACCATTCCAAAGAGACCTAGAGAGATTAGAAACATAAGAAGAAAATAACAAAATGAGATTCATCTTGGAAAAATGCAAACTAATATGTCTGCAGATAAATAATTCAAAAGCAATGTACTGAATGGTAGGGAGCAGCCTGGGAAACAGGAATGTTGAAAAAGATTTATGAGTGATAGATTGCAAAATCATGACTGATTTGCTATGTGCTATGGATACAAAAAAAGCCAATGCAATTTAAGGTTGCAGCATCATGTGTGCAGCAGCCTCACATCACCAAGGAGGGAGGTAATAGGTCCTTTCTGTGTGGCTCTAGTGTGACATACCTGGCATGTTGCTTTCAATTCTAGGCACATTAGAAGAAAGATATTGACAAAGCTGAGGGAGTCCAGAGAACAGCAACAAAAATGATCAGGGACTGGAGCGGATTGGCTTATGAGTAAAGATAAAATGACTGAATATGCATAACTTGGTAAGAGACTATTGAGGATGTCTACCAATATTGAAGAGTATAAACCATGAGGAGGAAGAGGAATTATTTAGGATGCTGCTTTGGAGAGTATAACTAGGAGCAACAGAATGAAATTAAGAAAAATAAAATTTAGACTGAATTTTAGGGAAAGCATCTTGACAGTGAGATGTATTAGGCTGTGGAATAGTCTTCCAGCAGAGGCAGTTCGGCTAAATATCAGGTAAGGTAGTATCTGATTCAGTAGCCTAATAAGTATGTAGAATTATCACTTATGAATTTAAAATAAGATAGTGAGTTACTATTTAATACTTTGGATTTATTTTACTCTTACAAACTTAAAATTTTGTCCTCTACCAAATTCATCCTTTTGCATTTGGCAAATATATTTCCCCAGATTTCTAATGGAACTAAAGATGATGTTCTTTGCTTATTTGTACACCAGCATCACTGATGTTATGCCAGTTCTAAGAAAATTGTATTAGTCTACATCTGCAATAAAGCCAACAAAGAAAGTTTTTGGTGGTCCTACAAAAAAGATTCTTATAAAAAAAATTGTGACAAGTGGTAGATTTTTAGTAGGTATTTAATGCACATTATATAAGGGCAATCAACACAAAAGTTTGATAATTTCACGTTATATCAATTTCAGGTCTGAACTTTTTTACACTGGGCCTGATCTTGCAGTTGTTTTAAATGCAAAATTCACATTGTCTTCATATGCAAGAGAATTAATTCATCTTAATAAGGGTAGAAATACAGAAGTATTACTGTATGTCCTTTAGCAGTAACAGCAAGGAGTAGTAAACTTTTTTGTTCCTGTGTGGAGAAATTTGGGGCTGTTTTTTAACCTACAGCATGCAGATTTGTTTGACTCTGACTTTACAAGCTTGTAATTGCAACACACAAAATCAGTGTTTGAACTGGAATGGCCCATTGTGTCAGCCAGGAATGTTATTTTAAATTCCTTTAAGCTGGAATTAGAAATTCAACTCTCTAGCACATTAAAGAGGTGCTTTGTTGTCACAAAGACACAAGAATTAACCAACCTGTAATGGACCTGGAGCCAAAACAGCCATAAGAAAACAAGTAGAAAGAGAGATTCCTTTTAGGGACCAAGAATAGAAGGGGCAAATTAAGATGAAGTCATGATAAACACACTGGCCATATTTTCAAAGAGACCTTAACCTTACCTCTGAATATCCATCCACAGAATGTGGTTCCATCCATCCAAGGAAATTGGGTCAGTAGCCATTTAACTACACACTTTTCACATATACACGTGGTTTGTGCCTGTAAATGCATGTTTATATAGATCAAAGTCACCCAGGCAAAATTCCAAGTGAAAATATAGAAGCCACTTTTGAAAATGCAGTCCATATTGTCCAGTAATTTTTCCTATGTTTTAAATACATTGATAGAATGTTGTGCTGAATACTCTTTGTAAAGGACACAAGAATAAAGATTCTTTCTAAATCTTTATGCATTGTGGGAGAAATTCTCAACCTGCTATAAGTAATTAAAAATGTATTGAATGAGTAAGTTACAGCGTAAAGTACAGGAATGTTGTCTGTGTTAACTAGCATGTCATAAAGGGAATAGCACCCTTCTAGGATTTACATGTCCTCGATACCCTGGATCTATTCAAATCTAGTTTAGGAGATAGAGCCAAAATTTATTTTCTTGTGTCAAAATAGATTTGCCTTTCTAAGAATCATAGTGAGAAGAACAAAGAAAAAAGGTCTATTCAGCAGAGGGGGGACTGACAGCCAGGTGAAAGCAATTGGCCTTATATGATCCTAACACATGAAATGGAGGATGTAGTTTAAGATGTACATTTTCAAAGCCCTGAACAGACTTTTCAGACAAATGATTCCCATTATAGTCAGTGGGAGTTGTGTGGCTAAAGCTCTATTCAATACTTGAAAAGAGGCAGAGCTCAGCATCCAGCAAACTCACTATGATAAGCTACAAAAAACTTAGAACCATGTTAGCTATAGTTGCACCACTTGCACCAGGCCCTTTTGGTTAAATTTGCTGCCCTCTGCTGCTGAATATGTAACAAAACAATGTGTCTTACCCGCATGGAGAAAGCCTCGTGTTGTTCTAGTTCTTTGTGTACTCATGCTATTCTTCGCAGGATATTATATAAGGGTCCTGAACAATTCAAAGACTGTGAAACTCCAGACAAATCTGTCATTTCCAGCTTTCTCTGAACAAGCAGAAATACAGCCTTCTATTTGTTTTTAAATCAAGACATTTTAGGATGACGAGAAGGAATGGTAAGATTTTGGCCTCCACTTCAATCCCTATGGGCTGCTTTGGTGGGTCATAACAGTCTGGAAGCCAATCCCTGCAGCTGCTTTGGGCTGGCATATGAGGCCCCATACTGCACTCTCTTGCCGCCCTGTTTCAGGAGATGCAGCATAGAACCCAAGTGTCTGACTGATCCATTTCCTATAAGGAACACCACTTACTTCTTTGCTGGTGTAGCCGGAAATGTTGTTATCCAGGGCACACTGATTCACTGTAGGTTAGCTCTATGATTTCCTGAACCAACTATTAAGCTACTCCATATGTCAATGTGACTTTAAGGAAAAATGCCCTCTTTGGTATGAAAATCTATATAAAGTGCTCTTCTGTCTTAAATATAGTGTAACTCAGGGCTTGTCTATGCCATGAGATAATGTGCTTTACAGAAGTGCGTTTTCTAAGACGCTCTAACGTGTTGTGCATTAATTGGTCCATGCAGATCCTCCTGTTGTGAACTAAAGGTTCCCTAATGCACCTTAACATAGTACTGTTTCAAACAGCACTGTGTTAGAGCACCAGCAGGATCTACATGGCCCAATTAATGCACAGTATGTTAGTGCATTTTAGCAATCATACTCCTATAGAGCACATTACCCCACTGCGTAGACAAGCCCTTAGTCTATGGGAATGAGGACAAACCAGTATTTTTTTATCTTTTGCCCAGGTTATCTAGTTCAGAATCATGGTGTGTTTCAAAAAAGGTGTGCAAAAAATGGAATAATCCAAATATTGTAATTTGAAGAGTAGGATGTATTACTGATTAGTTCTCTGCATTCATGATTTTTTTCAGATGTTTTCCTTTGTACTGTATTCATCTCTCTTCAGTTATCATATACTAGACTTCTGTAGTTTGTGCTCTTCTAAAATAGGCATATTTAATTCAAGACTAATAAAGTAGCAATTCCGGACTGGGCAATTCATGAAGCCAAATTCAATGTAATTTTTCTGTTAAAGTCTTGGAAGGTATGTTGTACTGAATCACAGAAGACTGCCAATAGTAATATTGAACTATAAATATTGTAGAGATGAAGGATGATCTTATGGTTGGAGTATAAGAGTATGACTCGGGAGATCTGAAATCACTTCCTTCTCTGGTACGTGATATAGGCAAGTAATTTATCTCTGGGCTTCAGTTCCCCATCTGTAAAACTGGAATAACGTTTCCCCTACATCTGAGGAGTGCTGTGAGGATAAATCTGTAGTCTTGGGTAGTGCTCAGGTGCTATAGTAATATCTTATAAATACCTAGATCAATAGTGCTGTTAATTATTCAACAGATCAAGATTGGTGATCTGTTGTGATTAAATCAAACCCTTTGAGTTTCTGCTAGAAAAATGCCATGGGATGTTTAATTACTGTAAATGGTCCAGACCACAGCGCTATTTTTAATGAAAAAAAAATAGCACTATGCCTATGGTGACCATATGACCCATTTTGGCCAGGGCATTCCTTTTTTTAAGCCCTGTCCTGACTTTTTTGACAAAAGTGGGCATTTGTCAAAAAAGTGGGGTGCAGAGGAACGTGCGAGGGGAGGAGGGCGCAAGCAGCGATGCCAGCCTCATGCAGAGGGGGAGGCAGGGTTTGGGCGGAGGGTAGTCAGGGCAACAATGCCAGCACCAGCCTTGTGCGGGGGACAGGCAGGGCTTGGGCAAGCAGCGATGCTAGCCCTGTGTGGGGCGGGGAGGCAAGGCTCTGGCAAGCGGCTCGGGCCAGCCCTGCAGGGGGTGTGTGGGCGGGTGTGGGCTAACCCCATGTGGTGTCCCATTCTCCCTTTGGGAAATATGGTCACCCTAACTATGCCCCATAATGTCATATTGAGACATTGGCTCCAACTTGACTCAGGGCAGCGTTGCCCACTGAATCGCCAACATAATTCTTCAGGAAGGCATTGGCTTAGTTAGTTTATGAGGTATGAAATACAATCATATGAGTTTAAGAATAAGGGGAGTGAGGGGGCTGTTCAATTCAGTCCCAGATGTGTTGGCCAAGGTGGCAGCCCACTAGCTGTAATTCATACTTGTTCCCATTTTTTGCTGCAAAATGTGAAAAATTTCATATGAAAATTAATGCATTGACAATATAAAATAATGAAATCAAAAGGTCTGCATTAGACAAAAGAGTTTAAAAAAACCCAAAAGTACTTCGAATCCATAATTACTACTAATATAAATTTCAAACAAGATGATTTAAATAGATGGCAGTTTCATTACATAGGCTGAAATGGCTTTTTAACATAATCATTCCTGCATGATGCATATTGCTTATCTGTGCTGTGTGCTTAGCTTCAGGTTGAAAAGATACAGAATTAACATGCCTTCTTTCATAAAAAGACCAAGAGTGGCTGAAAGCAACATGGCTAAAATCATGTGTGTCTATTTACCCATTAGTCAGTTTGGGCACTTTTTTGTACACACTAAAGAAGAAAACAGCCATTACATTTGTTCTATAATTATGCTCCTTTCTTTTACAGGACACATAATAGGTTTTAGATCCTAATTGTTTATGCTGCCAAAGATAATACTCAGCTTTTGAAAAATTATTTTTAAAGTGCTTGACATTTTCCATATTTTGTGCAACATTATGAATGACCACTAGAAGAGCAAGCTGAAAAAAAGAGGCCTTTTAAAACAGTTAGTCTATGACTGCTCTTGAACAAAAACATGTTCCATATGGAATCCCATCTTCATTCTTTGGTTTTATTTCATTCCCTTTTCCCCTATTATTTGTTTTGTGTGTGTGTTTGTGGTGTTAATGTGACATGACATTTCCAGCACTTTGCTCAGTGTGTGCCTTTTCCTTCCCTTTTCCTTCACAACGGCTCCAGACTGATCACATAAACCCAGATGACATAGATTTAGAAAATGAACCCTGGTATAAATTCTTTTCAGAACTGGAGTTTGGATGTCCGGTAAGTGAGGATAGAATATTAATATTTAAACATTAGGATAATATTGCTAAAATACAATTCACCAAATACCAAACAGATGTGCCTCTATCTTCCTCATTACATTAAACTCATCAGTATTACATTTTCATCAGTGTATGCTAACGTATGTTTCTATATAATATGGGCCCAATTTTTGATTCACAACTCAGGAAAATAGCCCACTGAAGTCCATAGGAGTTTTACCTGAGAATTGGGTCCAATGTATACATTCGGCCATTTTCTTTGAGTGCTTAATCTGCCAAAACATTGATTTTAATCACTAATTAAGGTGCATAGACTACATAGAATAAGTGGTAATATACTTGTTGCTAAGTGTAATATCAGCTGTATATAAAACATAATTGTTTTTGACTTTTACTAAATTTTTGCATTTGGAAAGATTAGATTGATTAAATTATCAAGAGTAGAAGACATTTTTAAAAATTATAGATTCCAAAGCCAAAAGCACTCAGTTTTGTATGAAGGAATGTGTCTACTTTTAATACACATACACACCCACACAATATGGGCGCCATTTGGAAACTCAACATTGGTATGCTTGTCACTATGGAATCTCCATCCTAAGTATAGTCGATAGTACAGTTAATGCAGGTGTTTGTGGCAATAAGTGTTGACTTTTGGAGGGTAGGGATTCAAAGAGAGGGGGGGAGTCAACATTTGACACAAGCATCTACAGTAACTGCAGTGTTACAGTGATAAATACACCGATGTTGCATTTTTAAATGGTGCCTGTTTTGTATGCGTGTGCCTCTCTCTCACCCACACACACATACGTGCAGGATATATAATTTTATACTTAAATAGGTGTTGTTAGTTTTAATTTAAACTAGACATCTACTTGAAACTGCACACTCTTTGAGTCTGCTCCAGCGTTCACTAAGTCAATAACAAAGCCCCTATTGACTTCAATGAGAGCAGAAGCAAGCCCTGTATATGCAACTGAAAAGGACTGCAAACCCATATATATTAATACAAACCATTCAATTATTTTTAAAGCTTTAGATATGTAATCCTATTTTTTTTCACTGAAACAATGCATTTCATATTTAAGTATTTTTTTAATTTGTAGTCCAACAGTCTGCAATACATCCTCATATTTTCATCAAACAGACTAACTTTAACCTCATTTTATCTAGCTTTTAAAACTGTTTTTATCATCATTCATCCATATGTAGGCAGGGCGTAGGCAGGCTAAAAAAATTTCTATCTAGAGACAAAAATATCACTAGTTGTCATTAATATCCTCTATAAGGTAAAGTCCATATAGAAATTTCACCAGCAGGCCATAAATACTCAATCCTTTATTCTACATTCTTCTGTCCTACCAGTTTTTAAACTGTTGGTATTAATTCAACTATTCACATTTTAAGTTGGAAGTTTTACTCACTAAAATTACTAACATTTTATTAAGATGCTTGATATTATTGCAAAATTATTGTACCACGCTCTTCCTTCCAGTGAACCCCCATTTTGCTGCATATGTGTCACTCTTGTATCTGATGCTGTCAACACTCAGTTTCTAACTATGTCACCTTCTCCACATGTTTCATTCCTTGCTGCCATTGATACTCCTCCATTTCATCTCTACACTTCTGCTTATATGGTGCAGCCTCCTAAAAAGCTTTTGGACTATGTTCAAGACAATTCTCCCGGTGTTTCCAATGAGGTAAATGAAGCATTCTTTCTTGTTCAGACGATTTGCTTGGGAAACAAGAGCATGACACTCACTATCATATCTGAGTTTGTTAATGTTTAGTGGTTTCCTACCAATAACTCCTGGGCCATTCATAATTTGGTATCATTTCATCTTTGTCTTTATATCTTTCCAGATCACTAGCGCATATGGATGATGTTCTTATTACACTAGAAACTGAGTCCATATTCCAAAATCACCGAGAGTCACATTCAAAATTAAAAAATAAACCATATGTTTCTAAATCTTAATATATTCCCACTTCCTCAGTTATGCATTGATTTTAGATACCAATTAACCCAGTCTACAAGAACAGGATTTGTGATTAATATATCTGGTGGCAAATTATAGCCTTCAAGTGAAAGTCACGTTGGATGAGCTTTTTTTCACTGAAATATTTATAATTAGATTTCCTAGCCAGGAAAACCAGCAATGAATTGTGGCTGTAAATTAGTAACTGAAGAATAGATAGTTGTCATGATTCTGATTAAATAACATCAGAATTAAGTACAGGACTGACTGCCATTGCCTTGCACTAAATGGGACAGATCCAGATTTTCTTTTTTTTTTTTGGTCCCATGTCATGTTGTACTTGAGCACAAGACAGTGTCCTGTCACAATGTGGTTTTAAGTCATTCATGATTCTTGATTAGCTTCCATTCCCCCATCCAAAAAAAATTGTCTTCAAGGATTAAAAGAAAAACATGGCCCCCTCATTGTTCACTGCATTGCAGACTATTCAAGTGTGCTTTTAGTCTCAGCAACCTGACAAAAACCTCAACTCCTTGTCTTGAGGGCACTCAGTCGATAACAGAGGAAGCCATTTGAATCACCCAGGATATAGAATCATAGAATATCAGGTTTGGAAGGGACCTCAGGAGGTCATCTAGTCCAACCCCCTGCTCAAAGCAGGACCAATCCCCTGACAGATTTTTGCCCCAGATCCCTAAATGGCCTCCTCAAGGATTGAACTCCCAACCCTGGGTTTAGCAGGCTAATGCTCAAACCACTGAGCTATCCCTCCCACCCAGGGGAGTTTGTGTCCAGTAAAGCTGGGTAAAATATTTATAACTAATGTGTTGGTTTTGTGTTTATTTAATTTACAAAACATGTCTATTTTTTAAAGTGAGTGTCTGTGAAATTGCAGTGATTCTTGAAAAAATATTTCCTAAAATATTTTTCACTTTAGGTGTTCGTGAAAATATTTAAAACAACAATACTTTGTTCAAAAATACAATGTTTGTGAAATTTAGTGGATTAAACAAAATTTCAGGGGAGCAAAGTCATGACAAATAAATGGCCAAAAATCAACACTGATTTTCATGGGGACACAGAAAAACATTCACCATTTTTTCCTAGCTCTGTTATCAGTCACCATAAAGACCCTGATTTGGCAAAACATCCCCTGGTCAGGAAAGCAGTCAGATACATGCTTAACTTTGAGCACGTGCTTAAGTGCTTTTTTGAATAAGGAGGAATTAAGGATGTGCTGAAGTGCTTTGCTGAAAAAAAAATCAACATTTTGTAAAGCTTAATTCCCATATTGAGCTATTTTACAAATTACCCTTTTATTAGTTGGCAGTATAGGAAGTAGGGGCACAAGAACTTTAGGCAGTACTGAACATCCCAAAGAATATGTGTAGGTGGGTTGATGGATGTGGCTTGCTGTGCATTGGACAGCTCCTGGAAGTGGTAGAAAGGACAATGGCATGTGGCAACTAATGAACAGGATCCCTAGAAGTGAGGTTTTTTTACCCATGAAAGCTTATGCCCAAATAAATCTGTTAGTCTTTAAGGTGCCACCGGACTCCTTGTTGTTTTTGAGGATCCCTACAGTGTTGCTAGAAACATTGATACCAGCTCCTGTCCTTCCAAGACATAATGCCTTCCACCACATAGGACATGCCCTCCCCCTTTAGCCACCTTCTACACAGCTTCACCTGTAGGAGCTTTGTAAGCAGTCAAATGTATACACTCTCCACTTATTTTTAGAGGATCCTGTACATGAAAATGTAAAACTATGGTGTAAGTTAGTACGATGTGGCGTACTATAGCATCTTTCATATGCACAAAATGCTTCAAAGAGGGAGTCAAACACAAATTAAAGAGAAAAGGAAGGGTAAGATCAAAGTGATTCAGTGTCTTGAAGGGAGGAAAGGAAAGAGCTCACATAAGGCAGCCAGCATGCACTTTTGTCTGTCTTAGTTTTGATCACACTCATGCCCTTGTTTACCAACCTGGAGAGTTTGTTGGAGAATAAACAAAAATCTTAGAAGGTAAGGGCTTGATTGTGTGATTTACAGACAGGCTGTCATAGGAGACGGTGAAGTCAGACTGCCCCTGAGAGCACCCAGAGAGAGTGTACCTCAGGGGGCACAATCCTACTACGATTCATAAAGGCTAGGGCTCTGACTTGTTGGGCTGCTGACCGGGGGACAAGGCCCTACCTCCTCCCTACTTCGAGCCCTGATGATTTGTTCCTGGGAAAGAACAAAAACTGAACAGTCCCTACTCACAGGGACTGCTATTGTGATGGGCCCTTCTATGGACCAAGGCGGGGGTGAGAGGTTACATCTCATCCAATCACAGTCTGGTCCCAATGCTGGGTAGCAAAAAACGTTGTTGTTCAACTACAGCCTCAGCTGACATAGTAGTTCTTCACACTTTTAATGGGCTCTGTCCTCCTTGGTTCAGGTTTGGCTGGAGTTTACATTGTAGTCCCCACAGTCTGCACTTTTTGAAGGGCCACTACAAGTGATCTAAAGTCATCACTCTCTGTGTCTGGTGACTAATACCATGTGAGTTGATGGTCTCACTCTGATTTCTAGAGGAAAGGGGATATCATAAGACAATCCACCTTTGGTATTAATCTGCAACTGTTATGGCAGTGAACATAGCTCTAACTAGGACCACACAAGCTCAAACTCTTGTATTGGTGCCTCCCTATGATTACGATTGGTACAATATAGATTAGACGGCCACACTTTGTCAGTCTTGAGACCAAGACTGGGTATGGGAGCTAAGTAAGGCCTGGTCTATACTACCCGCCTAAATCGGCGGGTAGAAATCGACCTCTCGGGGATCGATTTATCGCGTCCCGTCGGGACGCGACAATCGATCCCCGAATCGGCGCTCTAACTCCACCAGCGGAGGTGGTAGTAAGCGCCGCCGACAAAAAGCGGCAGAAGTCGATTTTGCCGCCGTCCTCACAACGGGGTAAGTCGGCTGTAATACGTCGAATTCAGCTACGCTATTCACGTAGCTGAATTTGCGTATCTTAAATCGACTCCCCGCTGTAGTGTAGATGTACCCTTACATTTACATCATATAAATGTGGTCCCTCCACATGCTTGACATGCGTCAGTGGGACAGTATGGGAAAGCATACAAAACTGCTGAGGACTTTGCTCTGTCATGTTGTGCAAATAAACAGAGAACTTTGGTTTCTATGCCTGTAAATGTAACTTTCTCAGTGTTGGCAAATTCTCACAATTGTATTCCATGTATTGCAATATTTGGTGGTGTTCTTAGAATCCCAGCTCCTGGAGTCAGATAGTTTATTTGAGAATCTCAATCTCCATTTTTTTAAAAAGTAAGTTTTTAGTCCTCATGGTTGCAGAGAAAAGCTTGAAAACATGAATCATAAAGGCTCAAAAACCAAGGAGCAAATAAAAAGCATTCAATATTTATCATGTTTTTAAACTGTCTGACTCACGATTTTTGAACATGCCAGGCTGGCATTCTTCATCAGCCCTAAATTAATTCCAAATCTTTAGAAAATGAAATAAGGACAAATTCCGGAGATCTATTAACAGGTTTAATATCTATGAAAATACTAAAGTATTATTAATAGAGCTTGATAATAGATTTGGCTTAAAAATGCAGTCCTCTATTTCAGCAGCATATGGAGAAGTTGTATTGTGATGCTTTGTTCCCTGCAAAACATGGATTATTGGGACTAGTTTCTCATGGTAAGCTTCACTCTAATCTGCAGATAAAATTATTTCTTCATATGGGTTACCAGGCCTCAGAGACTTTGGTCTGCATTCATCTATTTCTGTTTTTCATTTTTTTAATCCAATTAACTAATTATTTTATCTCTTCCAAAATGCATTACACTAATCAGCTAGCAGCAGGCAATAATATAAAGTAATGAATTAACACTTTACCAAGCCAGATGACAAAAAGATTTGGAGACCCATCTTTCTCTGGGACATTGAAATCTGCAAGTAATGTCTTTCCGTTGTTAGCAGAAAAAAGTGTGTCTGTGAGAAACAAAAGAGAAGCTAATTTAAAACATTATTTGTATTGTCATGACCAAAAAGGATTATGTTCTAAGAGCTGAAAGCTCTCCTCACATGGGAAAGGGTGTACATGGGGTACACAAAAAGCTTTATGGGAAGAGGACACAATTCGTAGCAAACCATCTTAGCTGATATAAGTTCCTAATGTTAGAAAAAGCTGGGCACATGGCCAACAATAGCGGCACAGTCTTCCACTGAAAAGGCCATTGCTAAAGCAGTCATGCCATGTGGACAGAGCCATACTTCTGGGAACACTGGTCCACACCATCCATCATTCAATGAATGTGTATGCTTCAGCACAGTGCCTTATGACCAAAGCTGGTAGGAGCAGTGGATGAGGAATAGAGAAATCTGCTATTTGTATAAGCCACACATTGCAAGTTAATGTTGCCTGAAGCAATGTTAATGTGCAAAACCTAGCTCCTGTAATAACTTACTCCAGGTATCAGTGGTGTCACCTACTTCTTCCTATTGTGTATCAGACAGCACTTTTTGATTGCATGTACATCCATCATGCTCTCCTGTTGCATACGCTTTGGGGTTGTTTTGGGCATAACACCCAAACAAGGCCCTTTGTGTAGCACAAGTGCTTAGGCATCCTATTTTGTTTTCATTTTCAGTTATCCTCTTCTCTCTGTGGCACAGGAGTACAGTGGTATGCCACCAGTATTTTAACATGGGATTCCACAAAAATATTTCCCCTTAGTCTGATAAACCTTGTTTTCCAATGTTGCATGCACTGCAGAGAGAAAGGATGAGGGACAAAGGATTCAATTCCTTTTTTCTCTTCTTTTTTTCCCCTTCAATTTAAAATAATGAAAATACCTGCCATTAGGTGCAATCTGGTGCATGACAACAGTATGCAATTTGCTCTTCTGAAGCAGTTTAAGAGCCCTAGGGAGAAGTCATCTTTGCTGAGATGCTATAACAGTATCCAGAGGGATGAACTCCATCACAGGTAGTGAAATTGCCCCAGGTCTCCCTTCAGTGTGGTGACAGAATTTTAACAAAGGGACTCCAAGGACTTGCCCAAGGTCACACAGCAGTCCAGTGGCAGAGCTGGGAATACAATCTAGGTCTTCTGAGTCCATATCCAATGCCCTATCCACAAGGCTATACAATCTTCCAGTGAAACCTCAGACTTGCTACAGTCTTGTCTGCTAACATTATATCCTGCCATTGATCCATTCGTGGAGCTCCCAGTTGAAATCAGCTGACCAAGACCAGCATGCAAAAACTGATAGCAGGATACGGCCCTTAAATTATACACTGTAAATAATAAAGGTCTCCACTGGATCCAGTTCTGCCATCATGCATATAAGAGTAAAATAAATAATTGTTGATTGGTTGTGGGGCAAGATGATGATAGCTGGCACTTAGGTTATGTATTTGTAGTAATCAAAACTTTTTTCAAATGCATAAAAAATGTACGTAGTAGATGGTATCCTCTCTCTTCATCCTTGTCTTCAATTTGTAAATTCTGTACAGCAGAGACTGTGTTTTGATATGTGTTTGTACAGCACCTAGCACAATGGGAGCTTGATCCCAATTGGGGACTCTGGTCACTACAGTAGCATAGGTATTTATTAATAATAATAATTAATACAAATAAATATTGATGAGTAAAGCAAAAAGTTTATTTCAGATAAACATCCACAAGTTTTGGTCCTCATCCAGAGCTAATCTGAAGCTCTTTCCTCTGAAACTGATCTTGTAATTACTTTCAGCTACTTTCATCTCAACTTCCATTCCCATTTAAAACCAAAAAGTTCTGAATCATCTGAAGCTGTTTAAAATGTCTGGAAAAATTTGGGATCCGTTGCAAGTTTTAGGCAATGTTATGTTCATATTTTATCCAAATTTGTGTGGCTTTCTCTACTTTTAAAATGTGATAAAGTTTAGTGAATAATACAGTAAATTATGTTCATTTGTGTTTTGGTGGAATTGTTTAGTATGTGATCTGAAGCTTTAAAGAATGAGGACTACTGAAAACTAATTTCAGACTCCTGCCTCTGAAGAATCTCGGGTATATCTGGTCCTTATAGAACCCGTTATATTTAGGTATTGTTGACTGTGATTATAGAATGCTCATGCTGTGCTGAATGTCTGTGGTAATGCAAAATCAATTCCTAAATGTTTCTTAAACCAAGGATGACCTCTAGAGGTGTGATTACATGTCAGTTACTAAAAATTAGTTTGACTATATTTTTAACTTTGAATCCAGTTCTTTTTAAAAAATTGATATATGCAATGACAAAGCATTTAAGAAGACCATAATTCTTCTATATGATTGCAGCACACCCTATACTTTTTCTATACAGAGAAAAGTGGATCCTGCAGCATATGAAGCCATGTGAAAATTCTATTTACAGTTCACTGGCTTAACATTTCACTGACCTAGCTTTGTGGCCTTGAAGAGGCACCATGGGGACAAGACGGTTCCTTTTCTAGCTACCACAAACTAGTGCTACGTAACTCTAATTCTGGCTGCAGTTTTGAAACCTATTAAGTGAATGGTTTAAAAGTATTTGTCACTTAAGATTGAAATTACGTTGACAAGTTAAAAATATTTCAGGGTAGCACTGCATTTCATCTTTCAGGTGTCAGGCAATAGCTACTGTTAAAGCAATGAAAAGGCATTAGGCCTCTGTGAAAAGAACGGTTCTTAAAAAGAATTTAGAATGGCCAGCAAATGGCCACAAAATTGATTGCTCTTTCAGCTACATTTACGAAGAGTTTCCAGCTTTAATTCACATCGATACTTGGAGGAAATTCTGTGGGTCTTTATATGCAGATGAAAATTTTCTTTTTAGATTTTATATATCTCCACTTGTAATCAATTTCAATCATAGTGTAGCAAATTATGAAAAAGCAAATAGAAAGTCCTGAATTGGTATTTTAAATTGAAAGATATAACTGAAAGTGTGGTAAGAAATTTTATGGAGCTCTTTTAAAAATGATATAAATTCTCTTGTGAAATATCATTGAACCTGTAGTCTGCAGTGCATAGGACATTAATCATGATAGTCTGATTTTTATGGGGCTCATCTTAGGGTCACTAATTTAATGAATGGTCCCAGACAACATCCCTGGAAAATGTCACACTTTTTTCCAGTGCAAAAGTTTAACGGATGGACCTATTTGTTTTCACAGACCTCCTTATATCACCCTTCTCCAGACAAAGGCCTGGACAGACCTTCTAGGTAAGAAACATGATGTATCCTTGCAACAGACAAGTTGACCAGTCCTCACAGAGGGTAGAGGCCTGCTGAGCATCCTGAAGTCAATGGGAGTTGAGGGCGCTCTGCACTTGCATAGCACTTCTTGGGATCCAGCCTACAGCATCCCACATATGGGATAATGACAAAATATCGTGTGGGTTCTCTTGAGATTTGCAGTTCTTCCTTTTGTTTTAGAAGGATGTATTGACTGCTACTCAGAACATCACCCAATCCTTCAAAGCCCTCTGCTGGGCATCCCTCACCTTCTGTATTAACTTGTAGCCTCTATCCCTCACTTTCAATGCACTGCATACAGTACTCCACCTCTCCCAACATCTTTGCACTCATTTTTATTACACCTCTTCTTTAATTCACTCAAGCATCCAACCTCACTTCTATCTTCATATCATTCCTGTTCTCATCTTTGTGCTTGGAACTCCCATCCCAGTGAGCAAAGGTACCAGACTCTCTTCATTCAAATCCCTCTTTAAAACGCCTGTATTTCACAACACCTACTTGTATTAACCCTTAAATTTAATCTATTACCTAATTTAAAAATGTAAAAAGAATAATCCTGCAACACCTTATATTAACTTTCTCCTCATCTTGCAAAACAATTTGTGGCTGTTTGACACATCTGTCTATTTAGGCCCTGACACTGGATCCCGAAGCAAGATCCATGTGCTCTTGAGTGCATGAGACCCCATTCTTTTCTACTGACCTTTTTCAAGGGTTTCCTCTAATCTGTCCTTTCTTAGGTCTACCCCAGGACTGCTAATTATTTCCTGTATCATAGCTCAGCTTTCGAAGCCTTGTCTATTCTTAAAAAGGCTTTGCCAGTATAAAGATACTGTAGAATTATACTGGCAAACTCCCCTCGTGTAGATGCAGCTTATTCCAGCAAAAGAGTTCTTTTGTTAGTATAGTTTAAACCAGTTCCCTGAACAGAATAAGCCATAGAAATAAAAGAACTTTTTTGCCAGTATAACTGCATCTACATTACAGTTTTTGCCAGCAATTTTTTCTAGTGTAGCCCTGCCATAGAGACCAAATATATAGAGGGCTTGCCAAAATGTGTAGGAAAGAGCAAAAATGTGAGGCGAAGACAGGTCTGCGCTGGGTCTAAGGCTCATGTGGAGGATGATGATAACATAATGTCTCTTGTGGACGATAACTTCATATGTCCTTACCACTGCTCCTGCTCTAAAGGAACTCCGCAATCCCCTCATCCCTTTCCAGCATTCAGCCTGGGAAAGTTTTGCTGGCTGTAGCTGTACTCAGCTCCAGGTACCTGGCAGTCTGTTCCAGCCTCCAGTCACTGGCTCTGAAACCTGAAGCTTTCCTGGCTGGGCTGGATTGTGCTATTCACATGGGAACCTTGATTACTGCTGCTGCAATCACTGCACCTTGGTGCTCCTCGTTGCTAGCAGCAAAAGTGAAGGGTGGCTACAGGGCCTGGAGCAAATCATGGGGGGAGTGATAGGGCAAAGAGCACAGTGCAGGCAAGGAGTCTGTGTAGGGTGACCATATGTCCTGTTTTGGCCTGGACAGTCTCTTTTTTAAGCCCTGTCCCAGCCGTCCCGACTTTTTTGGCAAAAGTGGACATTTGTCTTGTTGGCTCTTGCAGACTTGATCAGTTGGCAAGAGCAAATGGAACAAATGTCCACTTTTGTGTTAAAAAAAAAAGTGGGGTGTGGAGGAATGTGCAGGGGGGCTAGCGGCAATGCCAGCCACCACAGGAGGGGGGAGGCAGGGCAGCGACACCAGCCCCAGCCTCACATGGGGGGAGGGCAGAGCAGCCCCAACCTTTGGGAAATACGGTCATCCTATCTGGTATGTGCATCGCTGCTCGCTTGAGCCCTGCCTGCCCCCCATCTCCCCTGCAGGCAGCAGGGCTCGGGCAAGGGGCTTGTGCCAGCCCCATACATGGGAAGGGTGGGTTCAGGCGAGTGGCTTGGGCCATTCCCTTGGGGGGGAGGTGAAGGGGGAAGAGCTCAGGCCTGCACCACATGGTATCCTGTTTTCCCTTTAGGAAATGTTGTCACCTCAAACCTGTGTAGCATGGGGACTGTTCATTTGCAGGTGCTGAAGCCTACAGGCTGTCTTAGACAGTTATCCCAAGTAGGGCCAGAGTCACTTACACAGCCAGGAACTGCCTACAGCTGCTTCAGTGCCACCAGCAGTTCATTCCTCTGCTTACTTGTTCTGAACAGGCATGGCAAACTAAGAGTGGGACAATGCGAAGAGGCAGGGACAAAGAGAGACACTGAGTGAGGCCAGAGCAAGCCAACATGCCCACCCAGGCAGTAGAGGGAAGAGCTTTCTTTGGAGGGAATCAAGGGATATACATCCACATCCCCTGTTGAAAGCTAACATTTGTACCATTGTATAAGACAGGGATCGGCAACCTTTGGCACATGGCCCATCAGGGAAATCCACTAGCGGGCCGGGACGGTTTGTTTACCTGCAGCGGCCGCAGGTTCGGACGATCGCAGCTCCCACTGGCCATGGTTCACTGTTCTAGGCCAATGGGGATGCGGAAAGCGGTGCGGGCCGAGGGACGTACTGGCTGCCACTTTCTGCAGCCCCCATTGGCCTGGAACAGTGAACCGTGGCCAGTGGGAGCTGCAATCGGCCGAATCTGCAGAGGCTGCAGGTAAACAAACCGTCCCAGCCCACCAGCAGATTTCCCTGATGGGTCATGTGCCAAAGGTTGCCGATTCCTGGTATAAGATGAAGGACTGGGTTGTGATCAGATAGTGGACATAGCTGTTGTGCCACAGACTGCTCACAGGGCAGCCTCCCAGCACCAAGAAAGGCTGCAGGGGCAAAGCTGCCTGTGTCTCTGGCAGAGCAGCAAAGCCTGGGAAGAAGCAAACTGCCAAAACTAGAGACTGAAATTTCTGAATCAAAGTCCTTCAGTCAAAACATGGCCTTTTGTGCAAAAACTTGTCAACAATGTTGAAATTTTTGTGTCGCTTAAAATAATCCCTGGAAAACATTATTGAAATGTTTATGGAAATATTTCAGTACATTCTGATTGTGTTGATAATGTTTTTGATAAAAAATATCAGGGAAGAAAGTGAAAAATTTTGGATAAACAAAAGAAGGGGTCAAACCTTTTTCAAAATTCTGAAAATTTTCCTGAAAATAGATTTTCATTTTTTAGTCAGCTTTAGCACAAATGGGGCTTCACTCTGCAAAGTGTGCAGTTCTTGGGGGAGCTGTGAACAGTGCCTTGTCCTGTTATATTTTTAGTCTATTCATTCACGTGGTGCTGGAACTGTTAAGTGGGTCATGGCTAAGGGGCCTGCTTATTGATCCCTGAAGAGAAAGTATTCAAATGAGCGCTGCTCACAGGGTTTAGACTGGCACTAATATTGATTATTTCTTTAGTTCTGCAAGTGACTACAGAAAAAGGAGGAAGTCGGAGCCTGCTGTAAGTCATCAGAGGGTGCACAGTGATCAAAATGCAAACAGGACTAGCCTGGGCCATGCAGATATGCAGGGCACATACACTACCCTTAGAAAGCCTTTAACTAGCTCTTCTCCTTCTTCTCCATCAAGAGCAAAAGGTAAGAGACAAGCAGATTAGCGAACAGACAATAACCTTGTTTAATACTGAGTTCTTATTAAATGTTAGTAATAACTGCCAGGTACTATATGCTGTTGCTCGGACACAATTCACTGAAGAAAAAACAATAGCCTTTAATTTCTAATGAAAGGCTAACCTGTTCATTCTTGAATGTGTTATTTCAGGCTAATTCAAACCTCGATTTATTTTTCATATGTAGTATCTACTGTATATTTATTCAAAGAAAATCTGTCAAAAAAGAATGTGATATGTAAAATTTTACATAATTTCATAAAACTACATTTCATACATTGCTTTCTTGCCAGCACTTATGAGATTGTTGTAATTTTTAAAACTCTTCCACTATGCAGTGGAGTAAGAGAAACAGCATTCAAGATCACTGCCATGCAAATAAATCCTTAAAACTTTCCTTTCCTCCTCCAAACCTACATCTGATTCTTGCCAGCTGATAAATTCTAGGAATCTAATTCAAAAAAGAAAGTGCCCCAGTATGAAATTGAGATGATGGATTTTGTCAAAAACTCAATAGTGGGTGAGATACAACCCATATAGTTTCTGATTCTTATGTAAGATGGGTCTTTTTTTTAATTGCCAGTCACTCAAACCTCTCCTCCTTATATGTCTAGTATTTCTTACCTGTAAACGGGTTTTGTTTTTTAAAGTAAGACAGAAGGTTTCAAGGTACTACAGTGATTGTTTACATTGGGAGTAAATATACAGTTCTGCACCTCCCTCATAATCCTCTACTTATTATTCATTTATTTGCATTACAGTAGAGACTAACATTTCTAATCAGAGCCTCATTGTGCTAGGCACTGTATAAACTTATAAAAGCCCATAAGAGCTTACAGTCTAGGTTACAACCGAACATAACAGATGGACAAGGCATACACATAGTAGGGAAGGTGTTGGAGGATGAGTAATAAGAAAGCAAGCATAGCTAACTACAGCACACATTAAGGTACGAGTATTCTCTGTATTGAGGGATGGATCCCTGGAGAGCATTTGCCACAAAATTGAGTATTATTTATATGGGTATCCTGCCTGGAGCAACGCTATATTCCATATATATAGCATTGTCTCATAAAGAAACGAAACCCTACTAAAATATTACATTTCTTGAAGTCAAGTACTCTTTCAAGTAAAAAGTGTGTGGTAAGATTTTTGATCAACATATCATTTCAGATTGTATCTTTAAAAGGCATATGAAGTTAATGTATTTTAGGTAAAAATAATGAGTGGAGAGAAGTCTGAACCAAAACCCTAGATCCAAACAGCCTGAACTCTGCAAATGTTTGAAATCCAGATCCAGATTTTAATTTTTCTGATGATTTCTGTTTTGTTCAAATTTGACCAACCCAGACTATGGGCTCTTTGAAATCTGTATCCTGAAATGAATTTTGTAGCTTCAGCCCATTTCTACTCAAAGAGCGTTTCTTTTGTGAAAAGTGACTCTGACTTGTCTCTCAGTGATTTCCAGGTTAGAAGTTAGAAGCATGGCTTTTCTAACTTTCAGCCTGAAAACTCAACCCTGGATCTGAAAGACAAGTTGAATTCTTTGGTTCTTACCCCTCATTCCCAGATTCTGCAGGATAAATTATATCTTCAGTTACACCAGTGCAATGCACCCTATTGTTTTTAGATTATGCCCCTAGTGACACCTATGTAAACCCATTGGCTTCATTGTTGTTTCATAGATGTAAATGACTGGCCTTTCAGCTTGGGGGGAGATTTTCAAAAGCACCCATGCCATCTAGGTGCACAAATTCCATTGACTTTTATTTATAAGTCCTTGGGCATTTTGAAAATATCTCATTTGGAATTTAGCTATCATTTCTGCTAATAATGCAATAATCCAGCTCATTTCTTCTATTAGTCCTATGAGTGTAAGAAGAGTAAAAAAATAGTAAAAACATTTTATCTACAGCAGATAGGGATGTAAATGTGTTGAATAAGTAGGAGCCATTGTTACAGAGAGGCTGCACTTAATAGCAAAGAAGTAGGTTTTCTAAAAAGGCATGAGTTATGAAGTTGCACTTTGGAGTTCTACATCAGAAAGCTTAACAGCGGGTTAGCATCTCAAGGTAGTTGTCACATAGTGCCATGTGGATGGCTCACATTTGGGATTCAAGCTCAATTCATTACTTGGGCAAGAGCACTGCAGAATGAACCTGGCAGCCAGATGGGGAGCAACACTGATAGGTTCCAGAAATAGCCATATCCAGCTTCACTCAGAAGGACAGTCAGCTAAGTAGGGGAAATAAAAGGAAAAATAGTTGGAACTTCGGGAGGCTTTCGGCAGGAAACACACCCACAAGTACACATAGAAATGTGTCTAGTGAGGCTGCTGCATTGTTCACATATTCTGTTGTAATGTTCCTTCCTAGTCCATTCAGGATCCATTCATCACATAGTTTTACCACACATACACTACTTGAGAGACCAGAAATCTCCCATCCATTCGTATACAGAGATTTTTCTAAGTCGTCTTAGTTAAATGCGCAGTTGCGGTACATGGTTTGCATACACAACACTGTTTTCCCTTTAATCCTAGACCAGGGGTCGGAACCCTTTCAGAAGTGGTGTGTCGAGTCTTAATTTATTCACTCTAATTTAAGGTTTTGTGTGCCAGTAATACATTTTAACGTTTTTAGAAAGTCTCGCTCTATAAGTCTATAATATATAACTAAACTATTGTTGTATGTAAAGTAAATAAGGTTTTTAAAATGTTTAAGAAACTTCATTTAAAATTCAATTAAAATGCAGAGCCCCACGGACTGGTGGCCAGGACCTGGGCAGTGTGAGTGCCACTGAAAATCAGCTCGCGTGCCGCCTTTGGCACATGTGCCATAGGTTGCCTACCCCTGTCCTAGACCAAACACAACTGTGTGCAAAAGTCAAAATCCAAGTGTACAACAAGAACTTTTTGTCAAACAAATTTACATTTGCTCATTTTTGGCATTTGTTTTTGATGTTATTCTTTAACTTCTATATTTTGGTAGTACCTAAAGGCCAGATCAGATTGAAAGCCATAGTGGTAGGTTCTGTACAAACAATAGATTATGGTTCCTGTTCCTGAGATGGGCCTGAGACCAAGTTCAGTTCTGCCTCTGGATTCATGCTTTTCCAGAAGTAGGGTGTCTTCAAATCCAGACTTTTGGTTTGGCCCCATCTCTACCTCTTCTGTAGTTGTATTGTCTTTCTACCAGCCTCAGAACCAACGGTACCTTTTTATATGTGGTACTTTTAATGTAAAGATTAACACTCTAGTATTTAAATGTGTTTTATTATTAATAGAAACATATGGCACTAAATCCTTTCTGATGTTTAAATTATATAGAGTAAATTTTTACAGTTGGAAAATTAAATAATTGTTTAGCATGGATTATTTGCTTTTCTCTTCTAATCTTTAGCAATGTGTATGCTGTACTTGATTGCTAGATTAGATACACTAACTGCTTTCTCTTTTCTGTTCTTTCTGATATTTACTGACATTATTTCCAACTTTTTGAACCTGTTAATTTCTGGCAATGTCTCTTTTTTACCATGCTGCTCAATGGATTATAAAGGTGGAGATATTAGCCAAGTGTATCCATCCCTTTTCAGTTATTCAGTGCACAACCACAACACTTCAAATGAATTAGATTATTGTAGCTCTTATAGACAGCATTTGGCTGTTCCAAGTGATTCAAGAAGGGCAATCCATTATAAGAATGGCTGGCAAATGACTCGTCAGAATGCAGAAGTCTGGAGCAGCACAGAAGAAACTGCCTCTCCCAAGCGGAAATCTCGTAGCTGCGATGATCTGTTAACTGATGATCACGATAGCTTTCCTGATGCACAGGCCAAGTCTGAAAGTATGGTATCTCTCATTTGCGAGGAGGATTCCAAAGGCAGTTGCTCATTGACCTGGGCCTCCCCATATGTTCCTGAGAGCCGCGGTACTAGTCGGTCAAGAATTCGTCATAGATCTGCACATGATACCCCAGGATTCCTAAAAATGTATAAGAAGATGCACCGCATCAATCGCAAGGACTTGATGAATTCTGAGGTGATTTGTTCTGTAAAGTCCAGAATATTACAGTATGAAAAAGAACAGCACAAAGGTATGCTTCAGGGCTGGAGAGAGTCTTCTACTGAAGAGGTGCCCAGGGACATGGTGCCTACCAGGATATCCGAATTTGAAAAATTAATTCAAAAATCAAAATCAATGCCGAATTTAGGTGATGAAGCATTATCGACAGTAACACTAGAGCCTCCTAAAAATGGCTTATGTTCAAAGCGGCGATTTTCTATTGAGTCCCTGCTGGAGGAGGAAAATCAAGGTAGACATGCCATTCAAATACAACGCAACTGCAAGCCTAAAACTCTGGTGCCAATTCATATTGAAGTGACCAGTGATGAACCACAAAGATCGCATCTGGAGTTTTCTGACAGTGATCAAGATGGAGTGGTCTCTGACCTCAGTGACTTTATCCAGATAGAAGGCTCATCCTTTTGTAGTGAAAGTGACTTTGACCACTTTTCCTTTACATCTTCTGAGAGTTTTTATGGATCAGGCCACCATCACCATCACCATCACCACCACCACCACCACAAGCATCTCATCAGCTCCTGCAAGGGGCGATGCCCAGCATCCTACACCCGCTTCACCACCATGTTAAAGCATGAAAGGGCTAAACAGGAAAGTACTGAAGATCCAAGGAGACAAGAAGCAGAATCTGGCCTCTCTAAGATAGCATTCCTAGTCAGTCCAGTGCCTTTCCGGAGGAAAAAAAGTTCAGCCCCTAAAAAACAGACTGAGAAGACTAAATGCAAATCATCTGTGTTTGACGCACTAGATTCTGCTCTTAAAGATATCTGTGACCAAATTAAAGCAGAAAAGAGAAGGGGAAGCTTGCCTGACAACAGTATATTACATAGACTTATTACTGAATTGCTTCCAGACATACCCGAAAGGAATTCATCTCTTAAAGCTCTTAGAAAAAGTCCCATGCACCAGCCTTTTCATCCACTGCCTCAAGATGGTGCCATTCATTGTCCGCTGTACCAAAATGATTGTGGAAGACTACCTCTTAGTGCCTCTTTTCAAGACATGGATACAACCAACAACAACAAGCAAGACAATGATAGTGCACTGTGTTTCCAAGGTGGATTACCTTCCTTTCCTTTATTCTTGTGATTGAGTCATCCACCCTTGTTCCTTTCATTTCCAACCCTTTGTCATTTCATTTTTGAGTATTTATTTATGCAGTTTAGAATAAGTGTTTACCATATAAAAGGCATGATGAAGAAAGGGTATTATTTTTACATAGCTATATGTGATAATATAAGATGGGTAGAGTAGTTGTTCATCCACAACAATATAGTAATCTGGTTATCAAATGATGACAGCAATAGTTTTCAATAATTGGAGCTTTACAAGGACAAAGATTTTCTGATAATTAAAAGGGCTTCACAGTATAATAAATATATGCATCATAATGTGATGACCACTGGAAAAAAAAATGCAGTAGCTCTTCCATTTTGTTTATAATAAATGTGCACTGCACATTAATAATATTAGTAAATAATGTCATACTAACAATATTTTTATGTACAACAGATGAAAATCTGAACGTTTTATAATGAATTCTGTCCATTTTATAAAATTGTATTCAGTTCTGGCACAAATTATGCTACCTTTGAGCAACGCAACATTTTTGTGAATAGAGCTCTAGGCTATTTATAGTGAAGGTTCCATTTCCACTGCTCAAATGATACACTTTGCAATTTCCATTGCAGCAAAATTATTGAATGAAAATGTCTCCATTAAATTTTGAGACAGGCACTATCCCTTTGAAATGGCAAACAGAAAATGAAAATAATCAAAACTTGAAGGATACTGTCAAGGTGAATACTAGTAGAAACTGATCTCTCTTGACAGGGATCTAGTTTTAAACTTCATACCATGAGAAGTTTATTGTTCTATTTCTCTCTCTTTTTTTTAATCATTGCTTGAGTTTAAAATATTTTTAAAAGTTTGACTGACCGTGATATTCACCGTAAGCAAACTACTGTAATATTGTAACAGCATGTGTGCACTGCTGTATCTACTGGCAGACTCGGAGAGTTGAATGTCTTTTGTAAAGACATTTCAAACCTGAGTTTTTTATTTTAAAAAGTGATCAGAGTACTCAAGGTAAGAATAACAAAATGGACTGCCAAAGAATTCTGTTTTTAGACATACCCTCTTTAAAGGTGTCTCTTCAGTTATTATGATGATCGCTTTATAAGGCTATTCCTGAATCATGTAATTGAAGAAGTGGAAATCTATGGCTTTATAATATAAATTGTGGAGTATACGCCTCTTATTTTTTCTTTAACGTTCTTGTCCTGTGCTGAAATTTTTGCTAGTGCCACATTTGCCAAAAAATATCAAGTGTATTCTGCAAGACTGCTGCTGCGTTATCTTAACAAGTTAAAATAAAATACACAATGGAGTCAGTAAAACCTCTCTTGCAAAACATCATTAGTTTCATCAGTCATGGTTTTGAAATGTCTTTAATTATTTACTGGCATTGAATCATGATGAGTCATCATAAACAGAACCAGAAATGTGTATAAAAGGATTTAGATGCAGCTCTCATTTGTATTTGCACAAATTGGAAGTAATTCCTTTGAAGTCACTGGGTTTACCCCAGATTTACACTGAAGTAAATGAGAGCACAATCTGTCCCTATTTTTCAAATATAGTTCCAAACAGGTTTTCTTCTAGAAATAATGATCTCAGGAACTCTACCATTGTGTGTCCTGTATTTGTGCATTTCTTAAAATATTTTTTTGCAAACCACATTATTTTTAGCTGAGCTATACGTTTTATATGAAATGCACTTTTCATAATATATTGATATTGAAATTCTACTCTTCAGATTATCAGCAAAATCCTGCGCTTTGCTGTACTGATGTGCAAGGGTAGGGAAGGATCTATGTTGCCTCTATCTGCTAAGAAAGCAGGGGAGAGGGATCTCTCCCCAGACTCGAGAGCAGTAGGAAGTATCACAACTAGCCCTCTTGTCCATCCATCATGTCTGCAATAGGATATGGACTGCAGTGAGAGGGGCATGTCCAGCAGCCCAGCCAGGCTACCAAGCATGTTGCTATTACTGGCAAGCATAGTTGAGTGTATACTGTTCTCCTTGCTCTGAGAAGCAGCAAAGTACAGTCTCTCCATAGTGTTTCAGTCCCCATTTAGAATCCTGCCCTAGTCAACAGGATTTCATATCAAACATGACCTACCAGGTATTGTGTCTCACCTCCCTCATAATATTTATAGATTTAAATTATAGCTTGTCTTTCATACATGTGATATTGGTGAAGAGGGGACAGGGAGCACCCTAGAATACTAGCGCAGGAACAGGACAAGATATTGACTGACAACTGACTAACCCACTATAAGGGTGTCTCCAGCCCCTGGAGGTACGATCAGCCCTCCAGCAGCTTGGCCCTTACAGAGCGCACACCACTCCATTTTGGAGCAGCAGTAAGAAGTAACTGCTGAACACGCCGCCTCTAACCCCTCCAGCTATTTTCCCTGCACAGGTAGAATGGCTCAGTAACCCTCCCATTGGCTACTCCCCTTTCGGACACACACACAAAGGTGACTCAAAAGAGCAAGGGCAGTTTAGTGCCCATTGTATGGATTGCACAGAAATCCCCACTAATACTGATAAACGTGTACAATTCCAAAGCTATTTTGTGCAACTGCTAGGGTTGCTTAAATAAAATGACCACCAATCCAAACCTTAACAGATTGGAAATTCATACTTAAAAAATAACCATTGCGTATAATGGCTTCAGTGACAATGCAGGACCTGATATGATGAAGATGGAAATATTGCAGTGACACTCAGTTCCTTAATATATAGTATACAATGCATGTTAGCAGGATGTTCCATTGGCCTCATACCCAAGCTGATAATAACCAAAGCATTATGCTAATATGTGCTTCGTTCCATGCTATATATTGTGGGACCAGTTGTGTTTCTGTGAAGCACAGCTGCATTGAAAGAAAGGGCAGAGAACACCTGTGCAGGGGTCTCTGGTGTCATGTCATAAAGAATCACAGAAGGCCTTCTTATAACTTAGAACAAGGAACTTTAGTAAAATAAACTAAACTATGTTATTCCTTAAGCTGCAGTGTTTGCTCTGCTCCACTGCAGAGTTTCTGCCCAAAACCTTCCCAGCACCCTTCCTACCTGGCTTACTACTATAGTTTTAAAGATATAGTGCATATATCCCAACACCTGGAGACTTTATGCCTGTGCAGGGAACATAGGCCCTCACTCAGGAAAATACCCCTAATCCAGAAAAGCACTTATGCATGTTTAAGGGCTTTCCGGAATTGCCACAATGTACCTGCTGCTGTTAGTAAGCTTATGATGAGCAATTAATACACCTTTCCACTCCCCATCACTGCTCTACAAACCTCCATTATACATCAGTCGCCTCAGAGCTATGGTTTTTAGAGTGCAGTATACCAGAGAACATTGAGATCTCTGGTTTTTCTGTAAGAGTCAAAGAAGTTTGACCCCAAAGTGATTAATTAAATGCTTTCAGTTCTGTGTTCCCAGTAGTACTTCTTGACAGTGGGATAGGCTGGGTAGGAACAGATCATGTGAACTGAAAAAAAGAGAAGCAAACATTATTATTTCAGGATAGCAGCCGTGTTAGTCTGTATCCTCAAAAAGAACAGGAGTACTTGTGGCACCTTAGAGACTAACAAATTTATTAGAGCATAAGCTTTCGCACGAAAGCTTATGCTCTAATAAATTTGTTAGTCTCTAAGGTGCCACAAGTACTCCTGTTCTTTTTTAAGATACAGACTAACACGGCTGCTATCCTGAAATAATAATGNAATAAATTTTGAAAAAATAAAATAAAATGAAGAGTTCTTAAATGAAAGTCTTGCACTCAATATAGTCCTGTGGGCTGCTTGTGTGAAATTAAAACAAAGGGAATTATTTCAAGCCTATGGACATTTTGGAGATTGAATGAACCCATCTCCTCTTACTCATGAGAGTTCCTCTACTGTATTTTCCTAGTGCCACATTGACATCTGCTAGTGAAGAGAACAATAATAATGTTTAAAAAAGAACAGGAGTACTTGTGGCACCTTAGAGACTAACAAATTTATTAGAGCATAAGCTTTCGTGCGAAAGCTTATGCTCTAATAAATTTGTTAGTCTCTAAGGTGCCACAAGTACTCCTGTTCTTTTTTAAACATTATTATTGTTCTCTTCACTAGCAGATGTCAATGTGGCACTAGGAAAATACAGTAGAGGAACTCTCATGAGTAAGAGGAGATGGGTTCATTCAATCTCCAAAATGTCCATAGGCTTGAAATAATTCCCTTTGTTTTAATTTCACACAAGCAGCCCACAGGACTATATTGAGTGCAAGACTTTCATTTAAGAACTCTTCATTTTATTTTATTTTTTCAAAATTTATTAAAATAAATATGCACATAATGACAATAGCAAACTGTGCTTTACAGCAAATATGCCACTCAGACTGGTGAGTAATGATTTATACTCCGTATCTTAAAATAAAGAGTTATTTTATGACAATAACAGACTTTTAATTTTCCATGTGCAACTTAATGAATGCCTCAGGTAAAAGGGAAATACATATTGCAGAAAAAAATCTTGTTAATTTTTCTCTCATTGTGGCATGCTTTAAACACCGTCCATGCATGTAATTATGTGTTTACATTGTTATCACTCAGACATGTTTCTTGAACCCTTCTGTATTTGAACCCAAGATGTATTTGTTTATGTTGGTAGTGCAGGAACTATACTCCATCTCTACTGTGGGTCAGATGAACGTTTGTGGTAGGGATTTATTGTCATTTTTGGTTTTTTTTCTTTAAAAAGGATATTTTAATAATCATTAATGTCATGTAATTTTTCTGTTAAAGGGGGATGAATAGACTCAAGCTCTCCATTTCTAGGTGTAGTTTCCCTTTAAATAAAATGTAGCAGCACTGCAGAATTAACTTGCTTCTGACTTGAGATTCATGCAATGACATTTTATTTGCAGTAGACCAGGAGTCTCCTGGGAGCTATTCTTCTGCTTTGACTGATGCGGGTCGATGTACTCCACGGGAGAGAAGAGGAATTCCAGACAGAGAGGTAGTTAAACAGGAATAAATAACTGAGCGGCATCCAAAGCCAAAAGAGCATTTATGAGACAATCCAATAACATTTACAAGATAAAGTTCTGTGTGATGCTAAGAAACTGTAATGATGACGATCATCGGAGCATTTAGGCAACCAGTCATTAAGAGAGGGTAACAGAAAGTGTTTTTAATGTTGCATGAAGAACAACATATTTATCTTTCTTTAATGATTAGTACTTAAGATGAAATTGTATTTTCTACTGATGTTTAAATGGACCAGGACACTCCTGCAGGGGGTTTGCTGATATTTTATGTCAGAAAGGACTGAGAAATGGCAGATGGGACAATAATCTAGAGGAAAATGGCAGTTCTAACTGTGAAGGTCTCTATTGAAAACGAATGACTGTGCAGGCTAATATCCTGAGTAACTGTCGCAGGTGGTTTTAGGGCTGCCAGGAAGATTTCTGCTCCAAAATCACTTCTATTTTTTACTATGTAAGAGTCTGTTTGAGTACTTTGAGCACTGTCCCTAATTTCTATGGCAAAATAATTTTTTGATTGATCATTCTAATTACATAGTGATTGCTTATGCTATTGCTTATGCTTCAGACAAAAAAATATTAAAACCTTAAAAAGAGAGAGAAAGCATAAAGGCAGCATGAAATGCCAGCATAGTAGAAGGAATGGGAGACCCTGGAATGTATGTATGGAATGTATTATTTAGTCTATTTTAGAACTTTTCTAGTTCAAGAACCTCTCCAAACTTTTTTTTTTTTTTTTTTTGAGGGTTTTTCTCCCATTGCAGTGGAGGCGGGTAAATTCTCAATAAACCAAACAATGTCTTTAGACCAGAGGTTGTTCAACTTTTTCATAGAGCCACATTTATACAGAGATTTATCTTGTGCATCATCTTCCCCCTCACTCATGAGTTCACAGACTGACTACCCTCTCCTTCACAATGAGACAGGCCATGTTCTCTCCCTCTCACAACATCAGAGACTAGTAGTAAGAAAGTATTTAATTTATTTTAAACTGCCTTTTATTGTAATTTAGTAGCCAAGAACAAGGTGAGTTGGTCACAGGGTGTCAATCAGCTCTCCTCAGGCAATGAGTGGTCATGGGACCATAGCTTAAGATGGCTTTGGGCCAATCTGCTGGTTTAATGGTAGCATATAATGTTATTACCTATGAAATTTGAGATCAGATCTACTAGGTCCTAGGTTTCATAAGCCTACTATTATGTAACTCCTATTGGGAGAAGTAGAGAAGAGTCTAGTTCTTGTCCTTCATTGAAAGAAATTGCCACAGTGCGAACTAATTAATGGGAAAACATTCCAAGTGCAGGGACAATGTTCTGCTATTCCTTCCTAATCAAATTGAAAATCACATTTCAGTCTGAAACTATGTAACTACTAATGTTATAAGCAACCCTTAAGATGACTCTAATGAAAAAAGATTAGAGAAGAAGTAGAACATTGCAGAAGTATGCTGACTTTGCTAACTTTAAATATAAAGGTAAAAATGTTACAATATCTGCCTAATGTTAGGTTCTTACATCTATTTTTAGGCACCTAAATAAATGGTTTTCTTTTCAAAAGTCCTGAGCACTCAGCAATTCCCATTTACTTCAGAGGGTACTGCATGCTTTTGAAAATAAACCCACATATGCAAGTGTTTGAATATGGATTTAAAAGAAGTGTAACCTTTAGGCACCCATCTTTGAAAATCTTGGCTTATTTTTTTTACAGGCTAAACATTATTTTTATAATATGATAATATTACATGTAAGTGTTAATCACTTTGCCTGCTTTTCAGAGGCTGCCAGCTCGAGCAGTATATGACTTTAAGGCTCAGACCTCTAAGTAAGTATTAAAGTTTTGTTGGTTAGTTAAGAGTATGTATGAATGCAAGGGCAACCTTTTTAATACCTGTCTCACCTGTTCTAACCAATGGTCAAAAATTGTGACCGTGTCAGCAGTACATTTCTGTTGAGGGATACCAGCCTCAAGAAGCTACCCAGAACTCTGCTCTGCCTAAGCAGTAGCCCATGAATAAGTAAGCTGTGTAAGAAGCCATTTCATATTTAAAATGTTTGAATGATGTAACACTAATAATATTTGTTCAAATGTGGGAGTGGCTGTGCATCCTCAGCACACATTTTTACCCTGTAGTCCTGGCCACCGGTCTGAGGGGCTCTGCATTTTAATTTAATTTTAAATGAAGCTTCTTAAACATTTTAAAAACCTTATTTACTTTACATAAAACAATGGTTTAGTTATATATTATAGACTTATAGAAAGAGACCTTCTAAAAATGTTAAAATGTATAACTGGCACACGAAATCTTAAATTAGAGTGAATAAATGAAGACTCGGCACACCACTTCTGAAAGGTTGCTGACCCATGCTGTAGACTATAAAAGATCCAAAAGAGCATCTACATTCCATCATCCATGTTGTCCCATAAGATCCCCAGTGTTTATCCCATTTTTTTTCATAAATGAAGGGCTAACAACATTATGTCACCTACATTATGCTCCTGGTCTCTAAACGTAAGGGAATCTGGAACTGTGTGGGGAGTAGGTTAGGGGATGTGGAGCTTGAAAAGTAGAGGGATAATATAGGAGAGAAGACAATGGCCAAGATTTTCAAGTCAGTAGTGATATTGGATGCCTGAATTTTTGGGTGTCCACAGGGCCGGTGCAACCACTAGGCGAACTAGGCGGTCGCCTAGGGCGCCAAGTGGTTGGGGGCGCCAAAAAGCAGAGGCACTGGAGAGCCAGAGCGTCGGCTTGCAGGGGCGGCGAGCCCCAGCCATGGAGGAGCCGGCATGGTGCAGGGGGGCAACAGCCCTGCAAAGGCGGCAGCGCCACTAGCAGGGAGCAGCCACGCCCCCCGCCCCTCCTGCCCAGGCTGTGGCCCTGCGCCCCCCCCCCCCCCCCGGGCCCCCCTGCAGGCTGCAGCAGATGCAGACCGTGCGCCCCCCAGCTCTCCCCTCGCCGCGCTTGGGTTCTGCGGCTCCCGGGAGTGTGAGCCGCTGCCAGGCCCAGAGCCTGCTCCGAGAGGGGCAGTGGTGGCGGCGGCTCACACTCCTGGGAGCCGCAGTGCCCGAGCGTGGCGAGAGGGGAGCCAGCGGGGAGCACGGGGGCCGTCGCCCACAGCCCGGGCAGGCGCGCCCCCGGGCTCCTCCCTCACCGCGCTCAGATTCTGTGGCTCCTGGGAGTGTGAGCTGCCGCCGCTGCCCCTCCCGGACATCCCCCCATCCCGCTGCCTCATCACTCTGCGGGGGAGGGGCTGCACGCACGGCACCCCAGCAGCGTGTTTTGCTTCCACATGGAGCCAGCCTCTGACCGGCATAGGCATGGTAAGGGGAGTCCCGGGGGGCAGTCAGGGAGCAGGGTGAACCGATGTGCAAGGGGGGGCGCAAGGTGGAAGTTTCGCCTAGGGTGCAAAATATCCTTGCACCGGCCCTGGGTGTCCAACTTGAGATACTTTAAAGGGACTTGATTCTCAGAAAGTGCTAAGCACTTGCCAATTTGGGCACCAAAAACTGAGCCAACCAAAATCATTAGCCAGCTTTTAAAATCTTGACCAAGATTTTCAACGTAGACCCATTTCAAAGGGGTATATTCTGTGAGAATCAAGACAAAAAAAAATACAGTGGACCAAATTCTGCTCTCATTAATAGTAACACAACTTCACTGAAGTTCATTGAGTTAAGTGGGTGTAAATGAAAACAGAATTTGAACTTATATTTAAAGAAGAGAAGACACATTCAATAGGGAAAGGAAAATTATTTCATATTTCTTAGAGTATTACAAACAGTTGAGATCAAAATCTATTCAAAAACTACCCTGACAATAACCCTTTACATTTAAACAGTGACATAGATCTCTCATCATGTCTTTTGATGCCCTTTTGACCTAAATATAAAGGACTGTTATGTGCACCTGTATTAGTAATTCACACAAAGATAGCAATTGACTGAATCTTCATGCATAGTAAACTGAACGTTTGTTTATACAGAACATAATCCTGTCCTTTACACCAGTGAACCATGCAGAGTGGGCTGAGTGGGTCAGGACAGGAGGGTGCCTGAGCCAACTTGCTGGGGTAGGATAGGATAATTCATGGAGGTATGGCAGGAATGTGAAGTGTAGTGCACCTTTCTGCTTTTATAAAAGGGAGCACCTAAAGGCTCTCCTATCCACCTATGGATCGGCAGCTGAAGTAGCATCCACACAGGAGGGACAGAAGACACCGAACTTGCATGCAGATCCACGTGTATTTGGGGCTATGATGTAGATCAGGCCTATCTCTTTAGTGGACCAAAACCAGACTCCAAACCCAAATACCCCAAGTTTCAGATTCAGATCTGATTCTGAATCCAAACATTGCTGCTTGTGCCAATCTGCATTTTACAATTATTTTATTATATATTATCCACTGGGATACGCAGTATGATTACGATGCTCCTTTCTCAGATATTTGTTGTTAAATTACATGTATAAACAGCACTGGAACTTCTGAAGCAATTAGAGCAGTCAATCACAAATCAGAAAATGTCTGACTAAAATAAATCTGTTACAGGGAACTGTCCTTTAAGAAAGGAGATACTGTCTATATCCTCAGGAAAATAGATCAAAACTGGTATGAGGGAGAACACTACGGAAGAGTTGGAATTTTCCCAATTTCTTATGTTGAGGTTGGTCTGTTGTTTTAATTTCTGGGATTAGTTTTTAAACTAGATGCACAAATTACATGGAAATAATGCAAAAAAATTCATGTTCTCCTTTCAGAAACTTTCTCCCCCAGAAAAAGCACAGCCTGCCAGGCCACCTCCTCCAGCACAAGTTGGAGAGATTGGAGAAGCTATTGCCAAATATAATTTCAGTGCAGACACAAATGTGGAACTATCATTGAGAAAGGTAACATCTAGAGTTATCTTCAGTGAAAAACATCTACACTGAATAACTGTTTATAAATAAAACAACTTAAAAATTTGAACATAAATGCTATTGTTTCACCTACTTTGAAATCACAGAAGAGCTACGCACAAAGCAAAATACTAGTAGTGGGATATTTGCAGAGAACTTAATTAACCTTCTTTGCTTCATATCTCCAGGTATCTATCTCTACATTTGTGAATGGTGTAAATGTGTTAGGCATGCAAAACAGGTAATTAGGTTGTACTTGCCTGATTTGCACATGCAAACAACAGGTTGCATATACAAATCAGGTAATTGGGTGCCTAATTGCCCAAATTGCATGTACATTACCCATCTACACATTTTTCAATTGCCTCTTTCCTCAACCACAATTGTGGGGCCTGCAATTTTATAGGTGCACCCACTGTTTTGGGTATATAACAGGAGATTTTAAAACTGTGATGGCTTATCAATGGACATTTTTGGAAGCCCCTGTGACATTTTGTGGATTACCCAGACCAATAAGGGGTTCTGTCACAGCCTGCCTTATAACTTTGGGTTCCTTAATACTATTCTTCTATGACTCAGAACCCTGACAGCCTACAAATAGGTCTCAACCCTGGCTTCTACCAGCCTCGTTACTCTTTGCAGGATGACCTCAGCAACCCCTTCCGATCCTGAGTCCCCGCAGATCTGTCTCCCTGAGTTCTTAACTACAAGATACTCAGACTTTTCCTTTCTGGTTTGACACCTCTGAACGAGTAAAACCTGCCCCCAGTGATCAGTTCACTTTGGCACACACACTTCACACAGTTTGCATACCAGAGACCTCCTTGGGGTAAAAATAAAGAAAAAGTTTATTCAATAGAAAAGTCAAAGATGAAATAGTAAGGGAGAGCAAACAAATACAAGTTGCACAGAAAATAAACAGGAAGACACAATCTCAGGCTTTACGCTTCTATGTTAGCTAAATTCCATTTTCTAATACAAGTTACCTATTGCCTCTGTGAAGTTTCCCTGCATAACCCCTGCCATAGAGAGGATCCAGTGTTTCATGGACAGCACCCCACTTAGATGCTGGACCTCCATTTCTGGATAGCTTTCACTTAAACCCCTTACTGTTCAACAGGATTTGCAGGGTTGGTGGGTTGTTTTTACTTCTTCTTTCTCTCAGACTATGGTAATTCATGGTTACAAAGTGCAGGGAAACTCCCTTCTTCCTTAGGGCTTGTCTACAGTACGAAGTTATGTCGACGTAAGGCACCTTACATTGACTTAACTGTGTAAACACACACACTACAATGTTCCTCCCACCCCTGTCACTCGCCCACTACGTCGCCCTAGTAAATCCACCTCTATGAGAGGCATAAGGGTTAGGTCGACATAGTTGGTGCAATGCAGTGTCTGTATAGATACTGTGTTACTTGCATCGCCTGTTGGCTGTCAGAGTGGCTGACAGCCAGAGCTGTGAAATTAGCAAGAATGTCAGTTTCACTGCTGGTAGGGTTCCTGTTTTGAAATTGAGTGTGGCGGGGGTGAGGGGCGTGAGGATGGGGGATGAGGGAAGGGTGTTCCAGCTGTGAACCCTGTAGTGATGAGAGCCCAGGCTGTGGGTTCCCTTCAGAACTCCCAACTGGAGCCCGGCTGCAGCCAAGGCTCTCTGCTCTCCACACTGCTCCTCTTAAGTCAGTGCAAGTGCTCCTGGTGAGGACACGCTCCACTAACGAAAGAGGGTAGTGTGCACATGGAAAAACCGCAGTAATTACTGCAGAAACAACAAGGAGTCTGGTGGATGCATCTGAAGAAGTGAGGTTTTTACCCACGAAAGCTTATGCCCAAATAAATCTGTTAGTCTTTAAGGTGCCACCAGACTCCTTGTTGTTTTTGTAGATACAGACTAATACGGTTACCCCCTGATACTTGACAGTAATTACTGCAGTGGCTTTAAGTCAACCTGTAGTGTAGTGTAGTGTTGACAAGACCTGAATTTTCCAAGGCTGTTTTTTTTTCTCTCTCAATTTCAATTAATTTAAATAGACTACCATTGTCTTTCCCTGGGTTGTACAATGCTAGATGCTTGGAGCTAGTTTCATGTAAACAATTAGCCTGAGAGGTGCCCCTCCCTGCCTCATTGCTTCACACACACACACACACACACACACACACACGCACACACGTTGTGAAGTGATGCTATAGTTGCATTCTAGCTATAGTTACAATGTTCTACATATACATAACCTGTATACATATCTCATAATGACCATCAAATTCAGAACATTACATGCTTTCATAAAAGATCTTACTTGACATATAATTATACACTATAACATTGTATGCAACCAGTTCAGTTGCTTATTCTTTGGGGTTCAGACACCTTGGTCTCCCTTTGGGTTGTCCGGAATCTGAATGTCACAGCAATATATTAAATAAATACTATTCCATAATTCCAAGTTTGAATCTCATATTATTATCACACACTTGGGTATTATTTTAAGAGGTTTTATTATAATACAGACTTGTGCTGTTTGGAATCTACTATCCTGGCTGTAAGATATTTGGTGCAAGTTTCTAATTAAAGAAATATTTCTTCTTGGATTGAACGCCAATATTTTCTTTCTAATTGTAATACTAATTCTTGCTGTTTCAACAATATATGGCAATTTAAAATAGGTATTCTTAAACATAAATCTACAAATCAAACCATATTTATTGAATAATTCCAAATTAGGCATAGCAAGATATTAAATATTAATGTATTTCACCAAGTGATACATCTTTATCATAAGATGTTTAATCCCCAGATGATCTGGTGATGAAAGGGCATTATTCATACACAGAACAAAGATTACAAAAATATGGACATGAAAACATCTTCCATGTAAAACCTACTACACTGATTAGTAAAGCAAATGTAAAATTTCAAACTTTGGTTCCTAAATTTCGGTACCATAAGCCATGATTAGCATCCAAAATAAGTGATATTGATATTCATAACCCACAATGAAGTGACTGGAAGCTGAAGAGTGCTCAGTATCTCTGAAAATCAGTTGTTTATCATAGAATCATAGAATATCAGGGTTGGAAGGGACCTCAGGAGGTCATCTAGTCCAACCCCCTGCTCAAAGCAGGACCAATCCCCACATGTTATCCAGATGCTTAACATTAGGTATGCAGGCTTGAAAACATTTGCCATTAGGACTATTAAAACAAAATAAGATTTTGTACTGGTAACAAGTAGAAAAATTTGTATCCATAGGGTAATTCTGCCTCATTCACACTTTCCTGGTGAAAAAAGGCCGATGCCAGATGGTCTGGTAGGAAGGAATACACTGATCTATTTTTCATCTGACATGACTGAGCCCAGAACATGATCTTATGGATGGTGATTCAGGGACTGATCCAGCACCCATTGAAGGTGCTGGGAGTCTTTCCATTTACTTCAGTCTTGCTGAATCATGCCCATACTATGTTTAATATGCCCTAAAATCAGGAAGACTGAAGTGAAGGATTAATTTTCTTAATGTGAATATTAAACATGAGCATTATAATGTGAACTTCTGGTTATAAACATTGTAAACATTCATGTTTATAACTCCTGGATTTTATATTCACAGGAGTTGCTATCTTCATAGCCTGGTTTTGATGAAAGAGTGGCTGGCACTTGTTTGTTCTTGTTTGTTCAACTAGAGATGCTTTTATGGTACTCACAAATCAACAACAGAAACAAAATCACATAAAACTAAGAGGACTTTGAGATGGAAGGGTGGGCATTGAAAAAAAGTTGTCCTGCAGGAGACATGATAAAATGTATGTTATATAAAACAAACAGGAGTCCATAAAATTTTAATAAGGAGAAAAGTACTTTAGTATGGCCTTTTTCTTAATCTTTACTGGATTTTCAAGAAAAATACAAAACCAAACAATGTGACAAGCAAAACATTTAAATTAATACAACAGTCACTATTACTGACTGCAGGAAGGGGCCAGGTCAGTGGTCTAATTGAACAATAGTGTACTGCCATATAGGCATCTAAGTTCTGAGCTTGAATTCAGAACTCAGACGCCCACTGACCAGAGCAAAGTGCACCTCAATTGTTGTTTAGTATCTGGTATAGGAATGGCATTCATAGACCAACACAGGCCCTCTCTTGCTGGAACGATAGCATTTTGTGAAGTTAATGGGAAAGTGGGGGAGATTCTGAAGGCTCTGACCAGGGCCACAAAGGACCCCCATGAAAAAATATTGTGATATGTTGAGATAACTTTATTTTCTGAATAGTTTATATTTTTATCACTTGTCCACTGATAATTAATTTTGATAATGCATTACAGGGAGACAGAGTAATTCTTCTTAAGCGAGTTGATCAAAACTGGTATGAAGGTAAAATACCAGGAACCAACAGACAAGGCATCTTCCCTGTTTCCTATGTAGAAGTCATCAAAAAGAATGCATCAAAAGGTGCTGGTGACTACCCTGATCCTCCAATACCCCAAAGCTATTCTAGTGATAGAATACACCATTTAAGTTCAACTAAGGTAAGGACGATTTGTTTTTCCATCATGCCTAGAGTGTGTTAATACAATCTTGTACATCTTTGGTAAAATAACAAATAAACAGTTTAATATACATTTTTTTAAAAATTCATGCATCCCACCACAGAAATCATATTTAATTCTCAGTCTTTTTCTGAAGATAGAGTTGCATTGCCAAATTTTCATTGTTCAACTTAATTTTTTACATTTTTTAGCATACACTATGGCATTTAAGCCTCTTGCTGGTTTACACTAAGTCTATAAAATTCAAAGTGTAAAACCTAGGACATGTTTTAAATATCCTTCATGGATCGATCCCAAACTCCACAAGTCTAATCATTAACCATTACATTATCTAGAGAATGGCCAGGCAGAGTTTGGGCAGCAAATCAATCCCATCAGAACAAAACATGTTTGGCAACTTGGAACAGATTTGAGCATTGTGGGTTATGTTCAGTGGACTGTTATGTTGCAATCTGAACATCTTTTTTAATGACACCGCCCAGAAGATCTTCCAGTCCCCTAAAAGAGAACCCATGAGAGGGCTGTTTGCATGAGGACATAGCTGGCCAAAAATAACCCTGTGCTCTCCCTGTCCATCCTTGGGTGCAAGGAGGAGGAGTCAGCCAATGACCTTTTTGCCACCCACCCTCCAGAGATGGACTTTTGTCATAGTGCAGGCTCTTTGGGGTGATTTTATAACATGATAGCACTTGTGTTAAGCTATAACGATGCAAATGTCATCACGTTGCAATACAGTTCAGGTTCAGATCTTTATAGCTATAACCTTAAACTAAGCTTCTTTACAGCTTCTTACACCTAGTCATGAACACTCTCAAACCTTTCAGAAGTGTTTGAACCCCCCTTCCATCCCAATCTATGGAACCATCACAAATTATGTTGGCTGATGGGAGAAAAGTTGGTTTCCATTGAAAGTTCTGTTCTTTTTTGATGATGAGCAGACTTCGATCAATTACTCAGTTGCGGAAATATTACTACCTTCTCACAAAGATTTGCACACAGTCTCTTTAATGGCAATAGAAGCATGAAGATTTTTGTACATGGCTTCAATTACTGTTAATGAGAGTTATCAGTCTAAAACTTTTGAACATCAAGGAGGGAAAAAACCCTTCAAATGTTCATTTTCCTTACTTGTTTGTCTCTTTAGAGTATGTTCTTTTTGTGTGTGTAGTTTGTAAGCTCTCTTTGTTCAGTTATTGGTGTATTTTTGTTTCATGATGTCAGTAATATATTACCTTGCTCCTTTTCATCTATATTTTGACAGTTATTCATATATTAGTGCTAAGTTACAATGTTAGAATAGGAGAAGCTTCCCAACTTTCCTTAAAGATTTCCAACTGCTACCCAAATGTGTCCCTGATGGACAAGCCTGACCTTTGAATTTTGAGCCTATGTATAAACACTAATAGCATCAAATGTGAGTTTTTCTTGATCAGGAGATGGTTCTTGATCTTCAAATGTGTGTCAACAGGGATGCCAGCTGCTATTTTTTTCCCACCCAATAAGTTTTGGGTTGGAGGAGGTAACAATTTAACTTTTATAGTCGTTAGCCATCTTCAAATCCCCCTACTTCCAACTCTTTATCACATAACTCATTGCTAAGGTTCTCATCATTCCATTTAGATCTGGGCTGTGGTTTCAAAGCATAAGTTCATGAGAGACTCACGTTTAAGTTAAAATCACCCAATAATTCTTTGATATTTAAATATTTTACATCTTTCCTCACTTTGAAGTTGAAAAGACCAACTCTTGGGGAAGAGATTGGAATCAGAAGGAGTTTGGAGGATGTATTAAAGGGTCGTGATCTCTTGGAGCTTGAAGAAGAAAACAGAATGTCTGTCCCTGATCTATATTTCTTCATATTAGTTGCTGGATAGTTCAAACTATCTTTGTTGTGATAGAAAACTAAACATAGAAGTGGGCAGATCCTCAGCTGATGTAAATGTCATAGCTCCATAAGTGCCAGTGAACTATGGCAATTTGCACCAGCTGAAGATCTTCCCCTGAGACTGCTCCGATAAAGCATCTTTCCTTGACCAGGAAGGGAGAGGGCACCTAGAGATGCCACATGTTCTTTCCCCTAATGACTTCATAGGAGTTTGACAAGACAGTTAGCAATGGGCAGGTTTGACAAAAACTCCGAGCATATGGAGAATTAAAAATGGCTAAGTTTCAGGAAAGAAGCACTTGATGTTTCTGATATAACAATAAGGACCACTGGGCCTTATTCTCCACTCTGTTAGACCAGTTTTATGGTGATATCAATGTAGTTACTGTGACATACCAGGGTGCAGTCCAGACTAATGAGCACTGTGTCACCCTGCCCTCTAACCTACGCTACCTTTTACAATACTTTTCTGCTGTAGCCTCTAGCCTGCACTGCTCACAAACAGCCTCTAGCATGCAGGTCACTCCCAACTACATCTGTGTGTATGCTGCAGGCAGCCAGCCAGCCACCCCTTGGCTCTTACTAGCCTTGGTTATACTGCAGGGTTACCCCAACAGACTCCCAGTCTTAGATTTTCCCCTAGCAATGTATGTCCTGTACTGCCCAGCCATCAACTGGATAATACAAGTTCATATAAAGTCCATTACTTCCTTAATAGAAATAATATGCACACAATTTGCCACCCCATTTCCCAGGCACTTCAATTTAAACACATTGGATTAGATAAAACAATAAAACAAGTTTATTAACTACAAAGAGAGAATTTAAATGAGTACAAGTAATGAGGCACAAAAATCAGAAATGGTTACAAGAAAATAAAGTCAAAATGCTATTGGTGCATAACTTAACAAACTATATCAGATTCAAGCAAAGTTTCTCACCATATGCTTTCAGCAGTCTTACTGACCAAACCCTCTAGGTCAGGACCCCTTTTCCCAGAATCCAATGAAGTCTTCCTTTGGTGTGTCAGGTGTAGAGAATCAATGGGCAAGTAGAGAGAGGTGAAGTACCTTGGGGTGTTTGCCCTTCCTTTTTAGATTTTTAGTCCTCCTTTTGAAAAACATTTCCAACTGGGTACCAGGAGACAAAAAGTTTATATGGAACGTTTTCCTGCTACTTTTTTCTCACCTGTTTGAGCTTCCTTTATCTCCCTATTCCTGCTTGATGACTCTGCTTACTGCTTAAATGCAAATGAAGGAGAGCACACATTTCTTTGTTTGAGACAGACGTGTTTGCCAACCTCTGTTTGGACGTGTGTTAATAACACCATGCAGTAGAATTTTATAACTTCACATACAATGTTACCACACATATTTTATCAGGACAATATTGACGAGCAAATTGTGAGTTTTCAAATGATACCTTACTTTGTACAACGATTATTACAATAGTGTGTAGGATGTGGACACAGGTATATTCTGTCAGTTACCTCTCTATAAAACTGTAACGAAGTGAAGAATCAGGCCCACAGAGTCTAAAACAGATGTCTACACACATGCATGTCAGTGAGTATCTGTTTTCTAAGAAAAAACTCAAGGGTCTTTTATGTGATAGAGGGAATTTCTGCAGCAGTTGCTGCACTGACACAAATGGAAAAAAAATACTGTACTGAAATCTCTCAAGCCAACTTCTCATCCATTAATTCTTCTATATATTCAGAAGAGGCTACGTGTGTGGAAAAACTGTCTTAAGTCTTCTTTTCTTACAATAGCTGGAGAAGCTTTAGTAAACTTGAGCGTTCCCAACTGAGTACTAGGGTTTAGCATGATCAGTGGCTTCACTTCAGGATTCTACTTATTCTTCCTCCTCCTATTCAACATGTAACCCATTATATCATTTTCTGCCTCTAGAGGCTCTTCCAGTTGTTGCGGGGGGGGGGGGGGGGGGAGATAATTCAATAATCTTTGCATTATGTGGGATCTGTTCATTGTCAAAAACAAAGAAACTCAAAACTATTACATTTTGCAAGAGGACTTGATATCAGGAAATCCTATACCAAAGAATTGTCTAACTTCTCAAAAATAAAGCCATCTACCTTGAGAAAACTTCAGTAGGAGGTAAGTAATTTGCTCTCTTCTCCCCAGTCTATGACTCTCCCGTTCAAACTCTGTATAAGTAATAAAGCCTTATTTTCTTTTCTTACAGTAGTATTTAAAATCTAAAGTAGCCAGATAACTAAAGAGATGTGCAGTCTAGAATTGTTTTAGATTATTCTAACAAGGAAATTAAAATATTTTTTTCATGCCAGTTTAATTTTGAGGATTATTAGTAACAAAAAATACATTTTCAGTATTTACTGAAGCAATGGATATCTACAGACGCAGTGTACGTATGACTCACCAGTCTATCATTCTTACAAAAGGACTTTTCTTTTACCAGAAGGATACTTCAATCAATATTATGTAATGCTACTCAAAATATATTGCTCTGTACTGTGCTGTCACCATCTTAAAAAGGATTGTTTACTGTCTACATTCTGATAGATTTAAGTGTATGTACCTTAACTAAAAATGTAATTTTATTTGTTCACAATTACATAAATTTTAAATAAAAAATGCATTATGTAGCTATTGATGCCTTAATAAAAGTATGCAATGTATTTAAGATGTTTCTTTAAGATCACCACAAGAAGGTACAGCAAACATTTAACATTAGGAAAATTAGAGATTATTTGGTTTGTTCTGTTTGTATTAGTGTTTAATGGCACCCAGTGAGCAAGGTGCTTTTAACAGTATGACTATTCTGAAAATAATGGTTTGGGGAAATCACAGCCATCTTGAGTGCACTATATAACAACTTGAGATAGGCTCACTAGCATACAGCAGTAAATAACATAATCCTAGCAGATCAAATTTAGGCTCCCTTCATACTCCGTGATTCAGATCTGACTTGATGTTTGACATTTAAGCCCTAGGCCAGAACCTGATACAGCTTCACTTTTCAAATATCTTTTCAGCTATTCTGATTCATGTAGTAATGATTTCAGACATTTGTGCTCACTGAAATGATATCCTATAATCCAGAAGATGGCACATAACTTTTTTTGCTTAAGCTACTCATATCTTAGTCCAATGTCAGTTTTGTTTGTTTGTTTATTTATTTTTAATTCCTATGCTTTTCCTTATTTCTAAAGTTGGCTTCCAAAACATCATCCCCACCTCCCAGATATCATTCCTCTCCTTGGTCAGATTCTAATAAAGGGAATCTCCAGGCTGTCAGCAATGAATGGTTGTCAATGACTGTTGGTTTTCCACCATCAAGCATGTCTGCCCCAACTCCTCCACCTTTTCCTGACAGCTTTCATTGTGATCTAGAGGAACTCAACTCTTTGGCATTAACAGCATCCCAGTCTATACCAATGCCCCCTGCTAATATCACTTGCCAAGTTAAGGATGGTAATTTTATTCCATTTACATCACCAAAGACCTCTCTCAGGTCTTCTGAATCTCTTCTTCAGCCCTTCCCTGCATGTACTTTTGTATCACTTCCTCCAACAATCCAATTTCAGGACACAGCACATACGCCTATAACAAATGGTATCAAAATGAATGAAAGAAAATACAAAGATCTGAAAGAGATTATTGGATCTCCAACTGTTAAAGAAACCAGAAGCTTATCAGATACTACAAAAGCACATGGAACCATGAGCACTGCTTTTGCTGTCTCTGAGCCTTCTAAATGTGGCTCCCTACCCAGAATGCTAGCGGCAGTTGATGAACAGGAAGAGGAAATCTGTGAGGAGCGCCTGTCAATAATCCAAGAGGGTCAGCCAAAATGTCAAGATTCACATTTCTACAGATGTGCACCCGATGTAACAGAACAAATGCCAAGACTGTATATAGAGGAGACACTGAAACATGACCGAATAAAATCTCCAATAGCAATTAAAAGCGAGCCTATGATACCTTATGAAGGATACAGTTCATCAAGTATCAATAAAGAGGTATTTTAATTTCTTAAGATTTAGCTTCTACATTCATACAGTTCACTCCCAGTATAATTAAGTCTAGTCTTTTCTAATATATTTTTGTGTATCTATACATATACATACAGTATTATAATTAGGGTTGTATTCTATTAAATAAATTATATATGATATTCTTAAGGATAGAGAAAATGGCACTCCCATCTCAAATCTCTCTCTTGCTGAAACCGAAAGAAATACCATTCGAGGTTACATGGTGCCCTTATTTTCCAGACTTCCCTTCTCTGCTGCCATCACAATAGTTCTGACCTGAAAGACCGAATGCACAGCTTTCTTCACAGGCCCATTAGTGCTATTCTTTGAATTATCTGACAGAATGGGAGCTCCCAAAAGCAGGGCTATCCACGCACTCCTGAAAGTGTGAGGAGGAATTGCCTGCAGAGATTCAGCAATTCACCTCTCAGATGTGTCATTTGGCCATCTAACTAATTATAGTCTGTTCATGTCACAAGAATGTGACTAATAACTAGGGGCCAGATTAAGTTTGGCCATGAAACACACGCTTTCTAAGGCATGATCCCTCCCACAGTTCCCCCTGGACCAGCACAACTCTGTAGTGCCCCAATGCATGCCAATGTCTAAATGCCACAAGATGGCTCGGAATTAATTAACACATGATATAGATATATATAGATATAGATATAATTCTAATGTTTCTAGGCAAAGTTTTAGTAACTTTTTTTATATATATATATAAAATTTGTTTCAACAGTCAGACAGTTCAAGCAATTAAACTGGTTCAAACCAATCTATAAAACAGATATATGGGTAATAGGTGATCCCTGATAAATTGTAACACTTTGCAGCACTCATAACTTGTTCTCATGGCTTAAAAATTACAGTGTAACCTTGAGAACAAACTATGCTGTGGTTATTTCAAGGGACACTGCCAGTATAAAAATTATAGCTGTTAACAAACACATTCATTTACTTAAGATATTAATAACACTTACATTATTAAAATTGAAAGATTTTTTTTTAAAAAAATCAATTTTGTCAGTGTGTCCTCTTTTATCACTTCCTTGCATTTCTTTTGACATGGAAAATGAAAATCAGTTGATTCAGTCTGAGCTCTGTTTTATAGGCAGTGTCTTGTTCAGGGTCTTATTTCTGCAGTGTTTGAGAGCTTCCACTCAGTCAAATAATTCAAAGGGTAGCACTAGTGAGCCAATGAAGAAAGTCACAGATTCTGCCTTTCAGGTCAGAATGATTGTGATGGCAGCTATCTAGCAGAGAAAGCAAAACTGGAGAAAATAAGGGTACCATGTAACCGAGAATGATTTCTCTCTGTTTCAACAAGAGGGATATTTGAGGGAATGTTTAACTAAGAACAACTGCTTTAATTGTAATTTCTGAAAAACATAAAGTATTAGGTTTTGCAAAAGTTTCTTTTGATAACATTTAAAATTTGGACGTAATTTAACTCAACAGTGCCCCTTATAAATAATGTATTTAAAGGCAGGTTTCATTTGAAGTTTTAACAGACCTTCATGTAGGGCCCAATCCTTCAAGATACTGAGCTCTTGGGTGAGGTGCTAAGCACCCTCGACTTTCACTTGCAAAATCAAGCCTAAGACATATTAGGGGGCCTCCAAGAATACAGTTATGAAATTACAAGAGATACACTACTCCCATCCCATATTTGTGTTTTTCAAATGAATGAGCCTAAAGACAGGGTAGTAGTAGAAAGTAAGTAGAATATGATAAGACTGAGTGATTTTTCCTCAGAACATTAGATTTACTGACTTGTGATGAATGTAACATCAGCCTGACTACAGCAGTTAGGGGTCTCTCTGTCTCTGCTTGTTAGTGGTGTATTACTCCTCTCTCTGCACTTTATGTTCTTCACTGATGGTTGTACAGCATGATTACTTGTTGTCTTTCTTAAATGTTTAAGCCAGCCCCACTTTCCTCTGGGACACAAGGGCCTTCTGCTTCTCCTTCTCATCTTCCTTCTAGTCCTCCATTTCACTGTGCCAAGGCACCTCCCTCTCAGTCTGTCTCCACATCTTCTCAGTCTGCTGTTCCCCATTCACCTCCTCTCCTTTCCAAACTTTCATACCGACAGGAGATAAACTCACCAAAGTTAAAGGTAACTGCACTTGTTGACTGTGAATTACTGCATGTCTCCATGTGTGTTTGACAAATAGAAGGAACAATGCTGAGATTGATCTTTTTACATTTTTAAATATAATTTCTCAGTTACTAATATTCGTAGCATAAGCATGTAGCTAGCTCAAATGTTATAAGCAGTGTAGTGCCTTTTCAGATGAAATAACAATGTCAAGTAAGAAAAACTGTCATGAAGGGACTGGATAGTTCAGGGAAGGATTAGCTGGATAGCTCAGGTATAGGATGTAGGAGCTTTTAATCTCTAGATCATGTGTCTGAATCCACACTAGGGGTTTGACCTAGCTCTCATTGAATTCAATGGGTGGTTGCTGATCACTGCAATAGGAGATGAATCAGGCTCTAGGTCATTAGGCCACTGAAAAGTTACCAGATGTTATGCTAAAGGAATTTGTAGTTTCAGTCCAATTCCGAAGGGGCAGATGTGTATTTCACAATAACCACTATCATACTTATCACCCATTAGTAGCATTCTTGTTGTCAGTCCCATTAGCCAAAAATGGAACAGATATAGAGTATGGGTAACTTTCTCTTCTCAAGACATATTTCCAGGTCACGGTTGAAGCACTGTGGCGGGGCAGAGCAGAGAAGTCTGAAATTGTCACTTGCTTTCTAGGTCTTTAGTGGGAGCATAGAAGGAGTCAAACTCCAGAGATGTTAATTTCATGAGCATTACATTTGGTTTAAACAGAAAAGAGAAAAATCACCATAACACTATGATTGACTTTAAACAAGATTTAAGGTGTTCCATTTTTTCCCCCACTGAGAAAGAGATGTTGACAGCTTCAGATCTTTCACCTAAGAAACCACCTCTCTCCTTGTGATACACTACCTAGTGTATCTGCAGTAAGTAGAAATGCGGAAGCAAGATCCCCCTCCTGTAATAGAGAGGAACTTGCAGGTTGGTGTGTACTCCGTCAGGACCCTGGGGCTCTGAAATATCTCCTGTCCCTGGTCTAAAAATTGCCATGATTTGGTTACTTTGAGGGCATGCTCAAAGGGCCGTTTGTTGGTTTTGAGAGAAGTGGGAGGATTGTAGTAGTGGCCATTGTATGTGGTTGGTAATAACTGAGCATGTGCTGCACCTTGCTAGAAGGGGTGAACTAATTGTATTGCATTTTGGTTATATAATTTTGAATAACTGACAGGGCACTTAGAGCCTATGGATGAGTGCTTGTACTTATTCTAAATCAAAATAAATAAATAAAATTCAGGAAATGTTACCGACTAGCACAAATTCTTTGAAATTATCTCTAGGGGATCTTCAAATTGTTCATATTATTTGAGCATTCATCGATAAATCCTAACAAGGCAAATTAATCCAAAATGAAAGGAAATACAAATACGCACACTTTGAAATGATACAACAAGCTGAAAGTTCATACAGATCAGGGCATGAATTTTGACTTTGGATTTTATTTTGTTGCTTTTAATTGGAAGTGGTGAAGGGTAAGAAGTGCAAATTATCAAGAAAGGGACATTTTATTGTCTCATTTTAAGACAATGTAGATTAAGCAATGATAAGAACTAGAGGACAGTTTCTTTTTTCTTAAAGAGGTCTATCCACAACTCTTAAGTGTCCTTTTCTATCATCTCCTGTTCTCTGCCTGTTTCATACTCTAGATTATCTTTGAAGGCCAGTGAGCAATTCCCCCTGTGAATGTCAACAGCATAGGCCCAAACCAATGGGAAGACTCCCATTGACTGATGAGTTTTGATCAGCCCTCTGTATCTGATCTGGAGACAACACTTCCGGCCTCTGAGAAGCGGGCAATGTCTGTTATGTCTAGCAGCAAAGATTGAGCACAGCAATGGGCAGGTGAACTAACATCCCAGCAACTCGTAGTAAGTCAAAAGTATAATGCTTACCATTATACTGATCCATTTGGCTCGCACAAACCCCCTATCTCTAGGCTGCGAATTGGATTTCAGAAGAAGGGGTAGTTCCTATTCCCATTCCACTTGTCTATATCAGTGAGTATCATGCCGAACACTGCATGACTACTGTATTAAGAAGCCAGGCGTTTAAGTCTCTTAACAACTAATTACATCAAAGAGTACAAAACTAAAATACACAAGATGAGGGAAAGTTGTTCAAGATGGGAAAGCCCTACAAGGTAAAGGGAATAATAGGATTGATATTGTGATAACTTTGCTCATGTCAGACAAAAGGTTGGTTCATAGATGTATGTAGAAGCTTGTCAATACCCTTAGATGAGACTAAGGACAGTGAAATACAAGAAACTCTAGGTAGGATTTTTAAAGGGGCAGTAGGCCTCGCCATCACTGGAAAAAAAGTGTAGTTTTAGCTCAAGTTAGATGACATAATAACTAACTTGAGGTAAAATCCTAGCGAAGGCAAGGCAGTTTGTAGTTTTCACATGAGTTAGCAGGTTGACTCAAAGATTAGGCTCCCCCATAGGCCTTAACTTGTGTGAAAACTACAAATTGTCTTATGTAGTCACTAGGATTTTACCTTGAATTAGTTAGCATGTGTTAGCAAACTCAAGGACACACCTTTTTTTCACAGGGAAGATGAGGCCTCTGTGGCTTAGGTTTCCAACTCCTAAGTGACTTTTAGTGGGAGTTGTACCTATCTATTCTTTGTTCCTTTGAAAATCTTCCCTGAGTGATTATAAAAGCATTGGGGAGATGATAGTGGAAAGTCAAATCAAGTCTAAGCCAGTCTCAATAAAAATATACAAAACTAGAACATTTATTTTAGCTCTTTGATTTTAAAGTCTTTAATGTTGTCATTCTTTTAGAGCCTTATATCTTGCAGAGAGAATGTAAGTATTTAAAGGTAGCATATGCCCTCTTGACCCACACATGGAAAAGTCCTTTGACAAACTGATCACCCCTTGCCCACACAGTGTGAGGCAGGTCAGTTTCCCAAGCAGCACTATGTTTCTTAGTCCTGGATGTTAGAGCAGGGAGCATGTGGCCCAAGCAATGGGCAGGTTTGGGGGCAAGGAGAACATTATGCATAACATTCTCCACATCCACAGTATGTAGCAGTGAACCTGTCACATTGTGGAATCCCCTTTAAGGGAGCCAGGCCTGGTGCAAGATTTCCAGCAGATCCGTGGATATCCATAAGGCTTGAAAGTCAAACCCGAGACTCTTCCATGGTGGAGAAAACCTCATTTTCTGAAGGAAGAAATCAGAAGAAACCCCACAAAGGGAATCTTAAAGAGTTTTTCTCCCTTCTTGGCCCCCGTCGAAGGCTTCTTTAGCATATCTTGGTTATTCACTCTTCCAGTTTGTAAAAAGGAGCCTATTCTTCACTCCGGGTACATGTACAAACATTTCAATTACAACTCTTCACAAAATCCAAAGGACCAGGCTTCCAATGAGGATATTCACCATTTTCTTCACATCCCCTTTGACAAGTTTTGATTTCCATGAAACAATTAGCTTTGAAAGCTAATTTACATAGGCACCAGCCAAACTGATATCCTTTTATTTATCATCCTCCACTGCCTTAAACATGCACTCAGAAAGCAAGTCAGATTTCAGCAGTGCTTTCAGTTTAATATCAAAGGGCTATAATATCAGTTGCTAATATTTCCCTGCTCGCTATGAACTTTCTGCTGTGTGCTTTTGAGTGTTCTATATTATTAATGGTCACTTCAATATTTAAATTTGCAGTCCTAGATCATATCCCAAAAAGGGTCATGGGTGAATAATCTTGCAAGTTGTAGCTGTAAATGTCAGTGCAACTGCCAGAGCAACTAAACAATGCTGCAGGTGATACAATAGCAACAGCACAGGTGTGCTGGACTAACAGATCAGCTTGTTCTTTGCATTTTAACACATGGGCCTTTTTAATTAAAGAATTAGCATGTACAATTTGTATGCGCAAACGAAGCAGCAAAAATCCCCTGTAAGGCTTTGTACTTAAGCTATGAACTTATACAATTTTTATGGTTTTTCCAGGCTGATTTAAAAAGAGAGATATTTGTTATGGGTAAACCTCCTCGTAGCCCTGTGATGACTAAGAGATACTGCAACTCACCTGTCAGAGGTCACAGCTATTCACACAGGGTATGGTACTGAATGCCCAGTGTGTGATGTCAGCATTCTCCCCTAGCATAAGGAGTTTAAATAGCTAGTCTCCCTGTTCTTTGTTTGATAACATGTGTTTGAATACTATCAGTACGCTGTGTTTCATTCCTGCTGTGCTGCAATGCTGCTGTCAAACTACAAAAATGATTTGCATAAAATCATAATGAAATTCTTTACGGACAGCACCTTATGTTACAGTTCTGTTTTGTATTGTATCTCCACTGGATTGCCCAGTGTTCACAAAACATCAAAAATGACAGAATTCTTTACACAATTTAGTCTATTTTTTCAACTATTTTCTAAATGGTTCCTCTTGTTTCAAGGCATTTCCAGATTATTAAAATGTCCTTTTGGATAGCTAAAAAAATCTAGACTTTATTGCATGTAATATGGCTTTTGTAATGTGTTCAATATTCCTTGGTTTTTTTGCATTCATATTCTTCTTTTGAAAATATTTTGTTGCCATAGCAATGTGTGCTGCACTGACTTGATATCATGTTTTCCCCAGCACTGCTATTTGCAACTGTGATTCTCTTCAGCGTTTCCCTTCATAACAGTCATTAACTACATCTATTGTATTTAACCTAAAGATCAAATTATTTACAGAGTTTTAAATTGGTCTTATATTATGTGCTCTAATATTCAAGAAGATTCTAAATGAAAATATAGTTTGTGTGTTATGCTGGGTTTTTTGGTTAGGACCAAAATGCTTTACATGTGTATCTTACCATTCAGTATGCTTCGTCTCAAAGCATCTGAGACCGCTTTTGCTTCTTACTGTTGATAGCAGAATGGATTTGCAAGGGAGCATAGAGACAGGGCCAGCACAGGCTTTTTTACTGGCCCAAGCAGCGAAGGAAGAAAAAAAACAACAACCCCGGGATCGGCGGCATTTCGGCAGCAGCTCAATCACGCCGCTTCATTCCCCGGCGGCAACTCGGCGGCGAGTCCTTTGCTCCGAGACAGACTGAGGGACCCACCGCAGAATTGCCGCCGAAGAACTGGACATGCTGCCCCTTCCCATTGGCCGCCCCAAGCACCTGCTTCGTTCACTAGTGCCTGGAGCCGGCCCTGCATTTTACATTCATCTCCCTCCCTCTGTCTGCTATGTGTAGGGGAGGTGTATTCTCCTCCCCCCACAAGATATTCGTGTTTCCCTAGTTTTGCTGGATCCTTGTTTTCCCATTAGGGTTGCCAACCCTCCCAGTTTGGCCAGCAGTCTCTCAGAATCAGGCTCAATCTCCCGGAGGCCACTGAAGCCAATCTGGGAGATTTTAGGCTGCTAAAAGTCTGGCAGTGCAGCGGGGCGAATGTAGGTTCCCCCTACCTGCCCTGGCTCCGCGCCACTCCTGGAAGCGGTGACATGTCTGGCAGCAGCTCCTAAGAGGAGGGGCGGTCAGTGGGTCTCTACATGCTGCCCCCGCCCCAAGCACCGATTCCGCAGCTCCCATTGGCTGGGAACGGGGAACCATAGCCAGTGGGAACTGCAGGAGAGGTTCCTGCAGGCAGCGGCAGAATACAGAGTTGCCCGTGAGCCTCAGAGCTGCTGCCAGACATGCCACCCCCCAAGGTAAGCACCGCCAACCCCCCCACACCCTAACCCCCACTCCAGCCCCCTCCTGCACCCAAACTCCCTCCCAGAGCCCACACCCCCTCTCACACCCCAAGTCCTTGCGCCCCAGCCTGGTGAAAGTGAGTGAGGGTGGGTGAGTGGGGGCAGGGCCTCAGAAGGGGCAGGGGCATGGCCTTGGGGAAGGGGTAGGGAAGGGTGTTTGGATTTGTGCAATTAGACAGTTGGCAACCCTATTTCCCATTGAACTGGTATGTACCAGAGACGTCACAAAAAGACAAACCTGAAATTAGGTGGTAGGGGGCAGTGATATTGCTTGTTAGGAAGCAAATTAGGGGATAGATTCTATTCCCACTAAAGTAGAGAGACGATTTAGGTCCTATGTTACTCCGCATGATAGGATGCAAAAAAACAGTTAAAGGATGCAATACTGGGCAGTATGTGTTATGTATTCTTTATGGGCTTAATTCCCAGAACTAGGGACCCACAATTGCACACCTAATTTGCATGCTCAGTTATCATGTGTGCCCTAATTAGCCATCAGCATGCCAAAATGCCTTACATGCAGACCCAGTTGCAGTAACCATACATGCAAATGAGATGTGCAGTTGTGTATATGTTCATGCACACAGTTGTGATTGTGCACTGTTGAAATTAAAGTCCTAAATCTTTTACTCCTACACAGGAGGCAACATGGTCTAGTAAACTGAGCCATGGGAATTGGAATCCGTGGAATCCGTGATCCCAATCACTCTATTGCCTGAGGGTATGTCTGCACTGCAATTAAAAACCTGCAGTTGGCCCATGCCAGCTGACTCGGCTTTGCAGGGCTCAGGCTGTTGGATTGCAGTGTAGACTTCTAGACTGGGACTAGAGCCAAAGCTCTGGGACCCTCCCACCTTGCAGGGCCCTAGAGCCCAGGCTCCACCATGAGCCCAGAAGTCTACACTGCAATGAAACAGCGGCCCCTTAGCCGAAGCCCTGCAAGCCCAAGTCAGCTGACACAGGCCAGCCACAGGTTCTTAACTGCAGTATAGACATACCCTGACTTGCCAGCGTGGATGGGTCGTGAGTTAGGGCGCCCAGGGCTGCTTTAATGTGCCCCAACTCTCAAGTGTAGCCAAGCCCTGAGTATCTGGGTTTTCTGGGTTGTCATCCCAGCTCTGCTCCTGACCTGACATAGACTAGTCTCTGCCTAGCCTTTCTGTGTGTTTCTGCATCTAAACAATGGAGATCAAAGTACCTATTTACCTTGCAAGGGCATTGTGATGCTTTATTAATTGTTTCTACAGTTCTGTGACTATGTAAAGTATTATGTATTTGCTAAGTACTATTATTTCTAATTAAGTTTGGAATCTAAAATTATCTCTTGCCTTGAGTACAAATGCATTTTACACTCTGTCATGTCAACATTATCTAACAGACAAATGTTGGAATTACATGTGGAAAGACAACAGTAGTATTATACAGTGCTTGACTCATTTCGTCCTCTTTTGGCATATGTTCAAGGTATTGAGTCATTTATAATATTGTTTTTAAGGATGTTACCCTTTATTGTTTGCAAAAAAAAAACCCAAAACAAATCAACAACAACCCATCAATAGGAGTTTAAAAGAGAAGTACATGGAGCCTGCCACTGGTATTCAAATCAGATTCAAGGGTTTGCAGAAGGGCAGATAGAGCATAGGCCAGGAGCACGTATTGAATCCAATCCCAATACCTGTTTCCATTTCTGCTTGATCAGTCAGATTTTGATGAGTGTTTACCACAGTCAGATAATATGTTTTGTTTTATCGTTTGAATTTCTCACCATTAGACGACATAAAAACAAAGATACTTTAAGAATGTTTTATGCACATCACATAAATAAACATAATTTATATCAGGAAGGATAGACAGACATGTAGGGCCAGATTTTTCAAAGATTTTTAGGGAAATAAATATGCAGCTAAGTGCCTAGTGGGATTTTCAAAAGTCCTAAGTGCCTAACTCCTATGGGAGATAGACTTTTGCAAATCCACTAGATGCTGCTGTGTCTTTAGGCAACTAAATACCTTTGAAAATCTGGCCCATAAACTCTATAAACATGAAATCGAGAATGTTTATAATGTTCTCTGCAATAAATTGTGTGCACTAATTTGAAAATAACCTTGCGTGCAACATTAACATTATGTGTAATTTTAGCTACATGAAAAACTGTGATGATTATAATGTGCAATTAGTAACCCTTAATCAAAATGTGGCTTAACTTGTTAGCTTCAGTATAAATCTGTGTGTGTTCCACTCTGATATGTAGTGTTGCTAGCTGTCCATTTGTTTTTGATGTTATGATTTTTGCACTGGGAGTGCTGCAAAATACTCAGGCAGTGATGTGCCTAGCAACAAAGGAGAAAGTTATCTAGAATCACATGACACCTAGGGCCAAATTGGGCTGCAAAGAGTTTTGTCCAGTCTTCTTCAACTATAAGGATGGCAGACAAGGAGTGGGGGCTTTGAAATGGGTCAAAGTGGTTGTAGAGGGAAGAATTTGTATTTATCCACCCATGGTACAGAGGGCTCCTCAAGAAAAGGAAAAAACCCACCACCTTTAAATAACTATTTTGTTTGAAATCTTGTATATTCGTGCGGTGGATCAGTTTCTATTATAGATGCAATTGTCAAATCACAGGACTGTTCCAGTCTGAAAACTGTCTAAGGGGACTCTTTCAAGAGTGATAGACCATCATTTTACCTAACCTAAAAGCTTGCTTTAAAATTACCTAGTGATGCATGTGTTTTGTTTTGTTTTTAAATCAGATGGAAAAATTAGACATAGCTGTGAGGAAACTCTGTGAGAGAACACTGAAGTAGTTTTGTTCTTATCTTTTTTTTAAAGGTGTGTGGCTGGCTGTCTCTGAACCCTTTAGTTTGATTTGCTTAGCTCTGGCAGCACTATTAATAATGAATTAAGATTGAGCAGTTGTCAGTTTATAAAGCAGTGGTCACCAAGTGATCGATGGCCATCGACTGGTCGATCCTGGAAACTCTCCCAGTCAATCACAATCTCCGGCTGCTAAAAGTACAATGGTGCAGCAGGGCTGCCACTAAGGCAGACTCCCTGACTGTCCTGGCCCCATGCTGCTCCCGGAAGAGGCCAGGATGCCCCCTGCAGCCCTGGGGGAGGGAGGGGCAGAGGTCACCGTGCACTGCCCCTGCCTGCAAGCACTGCTCCTGCAGCTCCTATTGGCCAGAAATGGGGAACTGTGGCCAATGTGCCCCCCCCCCCGCAGGGGCACGTTGGTCCGTTCCAAGAGTTGGCGGTGGTGTAGGAGGTTGCGAGGTTCTATGCCCATTCTATAATTAGAAATAGTCCCATATGGAAACTGACAGCAGTGAACTCATGTTATGTAGTTTGCCTACTCTGCTAGGGAGGATACCACCTCCCCTAGAGAGTCATCAGGAAGGCACTGTCTCCCATGGCTTTATTCCTTAGTGCCCCAGATGCTTATGTAGCTGTTGAGAGGTAGCAATTCTATCAGAATAAACATTTAAAAATTACCAATTTTTTGAGGCACACTGAAATCTGGACAAGATGTCACTCTCTTATTTGGCAATCACCTGTTATTAGAGACTATCCCATGGTATCCTTAAAACTACAGTGTACCATTCTAGTCCATCTTTATTAGAAGACCATCTTTAACAAGCACAAATTTGTGTTGGCCCCTTAAGTAGTCACTTCAGGTAGGCAAGTCCCTAAATACGTAACCATTTATAGAAAGGAGACCACCTCTTGAATTTCATCAGTAGCAGTTGAGAAACCAGTGCAGTTCCAGAGCACAGAAGCGATGACATCATACCGTGTTTCTTCATTACTGCAAGTAAACAAGACATTGTTTTTCCCTATTTGAAGCTTTATAGTGAGCTTCAAGAGTAACCTAGAATAAAGTGAACTGAAATAGTCAAACCTAGAGAAGACAAAATATGGACAAATAATGATAAGGTCCATGACGTCAAAAAAAAAGTCCACAAACTCTTAATTAAATCATTCATAGGAGAACATATGGTGTGAGTTATCTTTGGTACCTAGGTATCAAAGACCAGTTAAGGTTTCCAAAGTACTTCCAGACTGCAAATCTCTTTGGTGAGTGGAGGGCAGCCTCCACTAATAGATGGCATAATCACAATCCTAATTATTGCTTTCCTCTTTCAACCAGCATGTCCTCCATCTTTTCTGGATTGAGGCTAATGTGGAGAGAGATATAAACAAATGGCTTTTTATTTGTTCATAACATGGTATGCTTTTTTTTTAGGAAGTTAAGGTTTTTCACTTCCAATATTAAAAGCATCTGTTACATATTGGGGTGGTGCTAATTTAAAAAGGAAGGTAACTCTTAAAAGGTCATTGCACTGGAAATATCTACCAACTTTTCCCTTTAAAATAAAAATGTTACATGTTGACATAATTAGTTTGATTCTTTTAAAAGTGTGTGTGTGTGTCCTATATGTAGGAATATTGTTTGTCTAAATAAATCATAATGAATGGATGCTCATACTTCACTGTTAAGAATGATTTTTGGTTCCTGTTTTGTCTGAGACCAAACTTCAGGCAAAGATTGTATAACAACAGGCATTATTTGCATTTGAGTTTCATGGTATCTCCATTCCTGCACTGTTAGTGATATTTGAAAAAGTAATCGGGCTCAACTCTGACCTTTTCCTTCAGCATGAAAAGATTTAGACTGGATAAATTAAAAGCTGTTCTTTTTTTAATTTTCACTATGTCCTTCAAAATAATCTAGTCTTTAAACCTGTAAATGTTCTAGTGCTTGCTCTTTTCTTTATCTTTTTAAAAAAATATGTATCATGCCAGTATCCAAATTATACTTAAATTAGAAACAATTTTAAATCTTTATTACATTTCAAATCATTTCATTACAGCCACAGCGCCCTGTGTTTGCTCATGAAAACATACACAGTGGGGGGGAACCGTAAGTATATTTCTTATCTACTTAATCAGAGATATAACACTGGCACTTAAAGAAGGGGACAATAGCCAGCATATCTTCCAAGGAATCAGTAAACTAGCTAGTAGAATCATGGGATAACACAGTTATCAAATAATGTTGGAAGACATCCAGGAAATCCCTCATGGCAAAACTGAATTATGAAGGTACATTATCTCACAAATGAAGATAAATGTACTATAGCATAGTTACACACAAAAACTACTACATTTCTCCATGTTTTACAGTTAAGATGGAAATTAATTTAAAAACCAGTTCATGGTCATTTTGTGATTCCATCATTTTCAGACTTCTTGAGCAGAATGCCAGTTATAAAGATTTAATAATAATTCAACTTGTCTGCTACACTGGCCCTGAATTATCTCCTGTAAAGTATTGTTTGTCAAGGGATCCTTCAGGATTAGAAAAGTGAGCAAAGTGAATGAAGGATTAGAAAAGTGAGTAGGAGGTGAATGAAGTTGATAACAAGAATGCAACATCACATCTTACAGGGGAACTTGGCATGAGCAAGTGATAGAACTAGATAAAAAGCAAATTTTCAAAAGCATCTAAGTGACTTAAGCTCTTAAATTCAGTTTTCAAAAGTGACTTAGGCACTCTGGTCCTGATCCAAAGCCAACTGGAGTCAATAGGAGTTATTCTGTTGACTTCAAAAAGAGCTTTGGATCAGGCCCAGGTAGCCTAAGTCTCACTGATTTGCAATGAAATGAGACTTAAGCCCTGAAGTGCTAAAGGGGCACATTTTTACAAGCCTAAAGATGCACATCTAGAGGGTTTTTATAAGTGCCATGGCACCTAACTCCCATTTAAATCTGTTCAGGCAGATCATTATTCCGTTAATTGGCTATTTCCAGCACTGATTTATAGACACCACCACCAGAAGAATTAATCACCCAGTTTGGAATTCCTTGAAGCCAATGAGAATTTTGTTTGGATGATATGAGTGCCTAAACCTTTCTCTAACCTAAGAGCCAGATTATAACTCCGCATAAGGGAAAATAAAAACCTACACCCATACTGCTGTGTAGCATCCCTGCGTTTCTACTGTACACCAAAGGGGTAAGCTGTATGCTTAGCCCTGCATAGATGGACAGGAATGGGAAAAGAAGCATAGTGGAATATGGGGGGATCTTGACTACACCCCCACAGTATGCCAATTGGCGCAGTCAGAGTTGTTGTAAGCTGCTACTGGGGTGGACCAATAGGAGACTGTTCCCCTTCCTGGAGAAAGAAGAGTATAGAGAAGAAAGAAAGGAATTCCATCCCTGGGATACTCCTCAGCTGCTGCAATTACATGTGACTCCTTATACAGGACTGTTGTATAAGCACCATCTAGCCATAACAACAACTTAATACACTATTATTTCACCTTTAACACAGGACTGAAAGAAAATGAGTTTGGTGTTCTCATTTCTCTTGCCATTTTAAAATTTATCCATCATACACATCATCACATAACTGAAAGGCCAGGATTGAAAAAGTAGAGAGTACTGTAAGGTAGAAATGCAGTAGAATGAAAAACCTGTTTGTGAAAGCTAGCACAGTTTGTCCTACATACTGCCTGATTCAAGCTATCACAGTCATGACAACTAAATTCACTCATAAATGTAAAACAATCAATTAACCAGGTGAAATGTCTAATATTCCACCCATTCCTAGTATGTGCCTTCCTTTTAGCTTCTCTTTTCTGCCAGGAATATACAGTACTTTTCATTTTTTCCCTTCCTTTTCTCTACCACTTTCTCCATTTCCATCTATTTTTATTTTATCTGTGCAGCATCTGAGGCTGCTCTAACTTACAGTGAGGGTCAAGTACATGGCTAGCCAGACCCAGAATCCAAGAGGTGCAAAGGGGACATGCACCACAGGAGGAAGTGGGAGAAGTTAGTTTATCTCCTAAGATATTGGGACCAGCATCTTACTTTCCTCTTCCTCCCCCAACACATCATTTTACTCTTTTCCCCTCCCCTTTAGGCCATGGCTACCCCACCACTATCTTTCTCAAAAGCCTCTCCCCTTCTCAGAATAGAGTTGAGAGGAGTTATGCGTTAGCATCTTCAGTTAGATTGCATAGCTGTATGAATCCCACTGTAAACAATTTAGTAATCTCACATGAGTTGTCTTTTACATAAACTATGCTATGTATTCCATTCTGGACCTACTCCCATAAGTACTTATGCAGGCAAAAGTTTCCTGCATTGCTGTTTTCCAATATGCAGTGTTGTAGTTTTTAATGGAGTATGTTACCTTAAAAGTTAATTAAATATTTGACAAGCTCCTCTAGCTAAGTAAAGGTGAAAAGAACTTATTTTTTAAAAACACACTATTTGTCCTGTTTAAGGTTTCAGGCTCTATATAACTATACTCCTAGGAACGAAGATGAACTGGAGCTCAGAGAGGGAGATATCATTGATGTGATGGAAAAGTGTGATGATGGATGGTTTGTGGGTATGTTTTATTTTGGTTGGTTGTTTTTTTTGTTTTTAATTTCAGAAATATTTGCTGCCCTCATAGTTTTCTTATAGTTAGATAATTGTATAATTTGATGTGTTCTAAGTGGCAAATTGATTGTAATTTGGCACTCATAATAACCCTGATTATCCTGAAGTCTTTGGGGACTGACCTGATCCGAAGCTCTCTGAAGTCAATAGGTAGCTTCCCACTTATTTAATGAAGAGCACTATCATGCAACCTTCACTTAGACTGAGTGGAATTTACTTACATAATTATCCCATAGATTTCAATGGAACTACTCATGTAAGCAAGTATTACTGTCTGTGAGTAAGGGTTTCAGAAATGGGACCAAAGAACGTTGACTTGATCACCCCAAACATCTTACATAAACTATAAAAATACTTTAACTGTCCTGCTAATCCTAAATTATTTTGGAAATCCTACAGAATTGCTGATGACATCCACCCTTATGCCAGATTATTTCATTACAATTAATATTGTTAAATAATTCTCAAAGGTACTAGGTCAATATTTTAATATGTTAAAATTATCACAAATTATAATCTGGATACACATAATTGAAATAAAATAACAACTATGCCTCTTGTAGTTGCTTTTCCCTTCATTATGTTTTAAATTGATAACAGTTTATGACTGGGAAATGTAATTCATCAAGCTATGCAATCCACAGGGTCAGTTTGGCTTTCTACAAGCATAAAAAAGTCTCGCCTGTCCTTGTATTTGTAGTGCTAATGAAATTTCATAAACTGAAAACAAAACTTAAAGGCCACACATGCATAGTGATTACTTACTGTTACTGTCATCTTTCATTTATTACTTCTACTTTCAGGAACCTCAAGAAGAACCAAATTCTTTGGTACTTTCCCTGGAAACTATGTCAAGAGGCTGTGAATTTTTTCCCCTACTTATTTATGCTGCATCTCTGCAACACATCTGCATAAAGCTGCTAGAAAACATGCTACAACAGGCCTTCTGTTTTCTTGCTTTGCAGTCTCAAATAAAGGTCATCTAGTTCATCATCATCCCCATCCTCATCTGCCAAACCGTTCCAGCAGTATTACAGCAACGACTACAGTGTGTGAATAACTAAGCTTTTATGAAACAAGAGGAATCGTTTCAACATTTAAGTACTTTTTCCTGTTTAGTCCCCTCCCCCCGCCCACCCACCCCCACATTAGAAACAAAGGAATAGGAAAACCTTGATGGAAGGTACACAGGTGACTCTCCATGGGAAAATCTGCATTGTTTGGGACATTTGTGGTACTAGCATTAAATGCTATGCAAAATTTTGATTCTCAGCTTCCACCTGGTACAAAGAGAAAGTTGCTGTTTACTTTAAAAAAAAAAAAAAAAAAAAAGTTGTGTCCACATTCTTCTTAGCTTGGCAACCTATGTTGCTTTCACTTTGCTGTATCACAAGTTTGCCTATTCTACTGGTTTACGATATATGACAATTATAATATAGATTTTTTTTTGCCTGCACTTATATGTTGTAACATATGCACAGTGATTGTAAAATTTCAAGCAAGAGTAGTTAAAATGGGGGAACTGCAAGTGTGTTGGATGGGTGTGATTGTATTGGTTAAATCTCATTTTTTCCAAATAAGCTATAGTGCTTTCTGTTAAAACTAAAGAAGTGCAAGAGGCATGAAATCTTGAGAGTTTGTGGATAATGATGAGACAATGAGCTATGAAGATAGACAACAATAGCGAACTACTGATGTCTAACATTACATGACTATATCTAAATTTATTGTAATAATCAGCAACATGAAATTTGAGAGTTTAGTGTTTTTATTTATCAGATGAAGCTTACAAAACAACAATAAACAGTGTTAGTGCAACGTTGTATTCTAACATAGCCACCTGAAAAAATATGCACAGATGTACTGATTTTATTTCACTAGATAGATATGTATACATTAACAAAATCTGAATTCTTGTTTAGGAATATAGTACCACACAAAAACAGTCACAGCTATTAAAACAGATACATTTTAGTATTTTTTTCTGAATGAAACAAATATCTGAACACGCCATTCTTTTTCCTTATGCAAAGGTAAGCAAAATATAATATATGAAATTACAAGACAGGATGATAACTGTGGCTTTATACAAAACAATTCAAATTTGGTTTCTTCAGCACCTTATAGATGGTAAAAGCTTCTATTGCATTTTTCTTGTGATAAAGGGTTGATCTTATCACTATGTAAGTAGTCTCTAGCATTTTGTATTTTTTTGTACAGAACCATTTTGGTGTTGATTTAAAAAAAAACAGTTCTTCATTTGATCTTTGCCCTTTTCATAATACAGAACATCTTCAATGCATTTTTCTTTACTTGCCCCTCTTACCATAAGCACACCTGGATAGTGCAATTCTGTAAAATAGCATTTTATGCAAAATTTTATTAATGGTTTTACTAGCCAAATCTAAATGTACATATGACTTTATTACAGAAAAATGTCATTAAGACAAAGGTAAAGAAACATCTTTGTGCAGCATACCTTTATTACTGCAAATTTCATGGCAAAAGCTTTATATTTCAAAGGCTTTCAATTTTAATTTAGATCTGCATGCAGCTTTGCTGTGAGATTCATACCTATCTTTGATGCCCTTTATGATGGAAGACAAATATCTGTTGCCTGTGATATTTAAAAAAGTACTGTTTCTACTCTGTAACTGATTTTTAAAAATACAAGTTTTTCATACCTGGTATTTCAGGTAATTGACTTTAAATTCTTATAAGCAAAGGGTCTCTGTGTTTTTTCTTGAATAGACTTCTAATAAATTCTGCTTGGAGTACACTTCAGCTTTTCTTCCTGTTATTTCTTGATTTACACCGTCACATATTTTTATCCTTAGTTTCTTTGTATGTGAACTGAAATGAACCCAGCTTTATCTGGGGACACAATCCCAGAGATTTGTCTGCCACCAAACGTAGTATTTGTTGTCAATTTAAGTAATCCTACACTTTCAGCGTCAGACACATTAGATTTAAAAAAAGACAAAACCAGCATTATTTCACTCAAATAGCTTTTCCCTGATGTTAGTTATGTATAGCTCTCAGTCTTGTTCCACACTGGTACTTCAGATAATTTACATTAAGGAATTTGCCAGCTTTTAATGTCCCTTACTCGTAATAATATCTCCTTCCAGAAGGAATTTTCAGGAATGACATTTCTGTACCAATCTTCTGGGACTGTACTACCATTCCCAGAACTACCTGTACCTCTGAGGAGCATGCTGGTGTAAGGGGATACAAAAACAACAGTCTAAACCTTTAACATTGGCCAAAATTCCTACATTTAATTCCTTTTACTAACTTAGATAAGCCAACACCATGCCAATCCTGTAAAATGAAAAAACACCACAGTAATTTTACTTAAAGATGACAAAATTATATATAAAGTTGGTTTCACTCCAACTGCAAAGACTAAACTCTCCCACCTGACGCATTATGGCTTTATCTACACTATAGCAGAGGTTCTCAACCTTTTTCTTTTTAAGCCTCCCCCCCAACATCCTATAAAAACTCCACAGCCCACTTGTGCCACAATAACAGGTTTTCTGCATATGAAAGCCAGGGCCCATGCGGTGTGGCTTTGGCGTTCTGCCCTGGGCCCCAGCGAGTCTAAAGCTGGCCGTGGTTGAGAACTATTGCACTATAGCACCTATGTTGACACAGCTATGCCAGCATAGTCACCTAGCATAGACACAGTGTATGTCAACAGAAGCACTCTTCTGTTGTGGGAATAAGTTTTAAGTGTAGACCAACTCAACGCCTACAGTAGGAACACTTTTACCAGTATGGGAATACCAATAGATTCTACACTACCAGCAAAGTACTCCTAGTGTATACACATATCACAGCTATACTGACAAAGCTGGGCTTTGTACCAGTACAGTAAAACCACCCCTTACCAGCAAAACAAACTATTCGGGTAAAAAGCACAGTTTGCCAGTATAACTGCATCCATCCTACAGACTTCTGCAGGCATAACAATGTCAGTCAGGAATCACACTACTGACCAGCATTGCTATACCCCCAGAAATTTGTAGTGGAGACCTCGCCTGACTGCTTCCACTGGGAACAGCAATCACCTTGAACTGAAGAGGTATGAATTGCTCCTACCTCAACACCATGTAAGTAGTACTATTGACACACCTAGCTTTTTGCTCCTGCTGTCCCCCAACATACACCTCAGCCTTTGTTTTGGAGACGCACACACTTTGTACAATGAGAAGTTTTCTGAAGAACACCAGGCTTTGTTGTAGGTCATTAATTCTCTTAGGCCTGGTCTACACTTACAAGTTTTGCTTGCATACTGATATAGCTATGGTCACACCCCTAACTAATATAGCTATCGCAGCAAAGGCTGTTGTATAAATCCAGTTATAGTGGCAAAAAAGTCCTATTGCTTGTATCACTTTTTTTCCTTTTGGGAACTGGTATAAACTATACCAGCAAACAAATTATTTTTCCAGTAAAAGCTGTGCCTCCACTAGGAGGGTTTGCCAATATAACTATAACTCTTTCTAGTGTAGACAAGGCCTTTGCTATTCATTAATCTCTATAAAATGCCCAGAACCTCAACTGGTATTGTTTAAGGGTGAGATTTTCAAAAATGCCTAAGAAATACAAATATCCTAAGTCATCTTCTAGGTTACATCTACACTGCAATAAAAGACTCAACGTGGCTGGCCTGGGTCAGTTGACCTGGACTCTCAGGGCTTGGACTGCAGGGCTATAAATTTACAGTATAAGATACTCAGGCTGGAGCCCAGGCTCTGAGACCCACATAGCCTGGGCTCCAGCCCAAGTCAGCTGGCCTGGGCCAGCCACAGTTATGCTGTGGGTCTTATCACTGTGCAGACATACCCATAGGCAATTTTGAAAATCCCACCCTAAATCAACAAATGCAGTAGGATGGCTACATTTTTGTCTATGTCCTCTGGCCCACTACTCTAAATTCAAATGACACAGCAGGGGATAATATCAGTCCACAAAGTATCCTCTGCATTCACTGATTCCTAAATTTCAGGTGTAAAATAGCTATCACGCTAAGCATATCAGAGAAACTTCCTCCTTGGATCACATCATCTGATTGTAGATTAGATGCATCCTGTTCATCTGAAGGCAATCATAATCCTGAAAATCATCCATTGTGAAGGCCCTATAACCTGTGACACAGGAGACCTGAATTAGGCAGCAGGGTGCCCTACAGCCTATAGTCCTCATTGCCCCCTCTGTGATACAGCATGGTACCAATACTACAGTAACTCTTGTGCTGTTTATTTTACACTGTGCCCTAATTTTCAATATGCTGCAGATTTTAATATTGAAAATGCATGTAGAAGCTGTCAGAGGAAAGCTGCAAATTTTAGCAGCCAGGCAAGGGACATCTGTGTCTTCTGACACTTAAGAACATAAGAACGGCCACACTGGGTCAGACCAAAGGTACATCTAGCCCAGTATTCTATCTTCCAACAGTGGCCAATGCCAGGTGCCCCAGAGGGAATGAACAGAACAGGTAATCATCAAGTGATCCATTCCCTGTTGCCCATTCCCAGCTTCTGGGAATAGGCGTGGCAACCTAAAATAATCTTCTGTCCACAGAGCAGCTATGGCCTGAACATCATACTTCAACCCTGAGATAAAGAAGCCAGTTTGAGAGGTGGACAGCTAATCCAGCGAGGACATGTAATCTCTCTGCCAATATTGCCAATTATGTGTTCTGACAACCTCTTTGGAATAGTTTCCAAAACTTCTTCCAAGAAAAGACTCCATAGAAATGATAAACTCGCATCTTGCAGACCCTTTCAGCCTTCCAGGCCTTATTCTGATTGTCCTTGTTGCAACTTGCTGGACAACATATCACTTTGCTTTGAGGGTGAAATTAACCCCTTTGCAGAACATCTACCCAAGGAATATGAATCAGTTTGTGCTTAAGTGGAACTTAAGCATGCTGACTCTCTACGCAAGGGTAAATTTCACACTTCGAGTCCAAAATAAAACCCTCCATCCTCTGTTTTCAGATATATAACCACAAAGTACCCAATAGGTCTCAGCATATGGTGAAACTATATATAATAGTTATATGAGTTTGTTGTGATCATCTGTGTGGAAAGCACAGGCTATGTAAAAACAAAAGGATGTGGGTTGAAATTTCAAGTAATGGTATATTTTGACCTCAGCCACAGGGACAGCATATGAACATGTGCTCAACAGTTTATTAAGAGACTGTTGCCAACAACTGAAGCAAGGCATGTTGTCATGCCATTTTGTAATGTTTGGTATTTATTACTTGCCTTTAAATGCCCATGTTCAAAATGTGATAGGAACATAAGGTGCTTCCTGTACATTTGAAAAAGCACTGCACTTACCTAATGTGAAACAGATGAGAACTATCAGCTAGCTATTAGGTAAGTAGCTGTAATAGGACCTTAGATCACTGCTAAAAATATTCCCTAACAGCAGTTACAGATACGAAGGGTGAAATCCTGGCTCCGTTGAAGTCAAATGTCAAACTCCCATTGACTTTTACCCATAGAATTGAATTTGTATTCAAGTTTCTATGTTAGCCTGAAAAAACTGAAACACAAAATAGAAGTAGCTAAACAATGCACATCTGTTCATTATAGGGATTCCTTGTTTAATTGCTCCTACTGCATACTACAGTATCAGTTCCTGGAGTCAACTGATATCTGTTTAAATATTACAAATAAAAGCCACGTTATCATAACTAACCCCTTAAGTAATTATAGAATATCAATAGGTCAAGACCTCGGTGTAGGAAATAGCTTTTACAAATCTGAAAAAGTGTTTTAGATAAGAAATAAATATAAATTAGATCAAGAGCTGAATCCACCAAGAAAAGTCATTTTACAGAGGCTGACACTCCAATACTAAGATCTAGAAATAAGAGATGAACAGTAGCAGAGCAGAAAGCCTCACCAGCATGCCAGCAGGCAGCAGCCAACTTGTAAGTGGATATTTAGAAGGCGTAGATTGCTGTAGTGCTTTATAAGAAATCTTAAACAGGTTAGCTGTTGGGATGCAAAGACAGTGGTTGGGTTTGTTTGGTGTTGGCCAAAAAAGTACTTTTCTACATCCTGGTTATAAATACCCTGGAACAATTAGTATTACTGTGGTTCAGTCTTCTGAATCACATCTACTAGCCAGTCAATATCTTTCTCCATAAAGCCACTGTGAATAGAGTGAAAGTCCATTCAAGGGGAAAGTTGTTCTCTCAGTTTAGGCAATGAGTGTCTCTAAAGATGTCTTATTATACATGTCAAATGCTGTTCAATCCAAAGAAAGTGTTCTGCACTGGCATATACATAAGCTATATGTCATCCCCAAAACTCCAGAAGAACACTATCCACATTCGTGCAGCACCTTTCCAGGTCTAGTGAGCACTAAAGGAAATCATGAAATCAATGAAGAGCATGAACATCATCAAGCTGTAATTGTTGGTCTAATCCTGGTTGTTGCTTGCATTCAAGCCCAAATCTTTAGCAGCTCTGCACACTCCATATGTGAAGCAATATACAGAACTGTGCCTTCTCCTTCTGGCATTATATAGAACACCTACACCTCTAAGATTAAAGTGTAATTTGCATGTGGTAGCAAATATGAATCAGATAATATCAAAAACCAGAAGAATGTACAGATCTCACCAGAAAGTAGTCATTGGTTATATTAAATTAATGGACTTTATGAACAGAAGAACCGTAGTGGGGGGCTCATTAAGAACAGCCATTACACAGATAGGTTATATCTAATTAGGATTTTGATACATGAAGGTTTCCCCTTGAACAGACTGGCATTACAGCGCAAATAGTACTGCAGAAAAAACTGTTGACTGACAACCAGGAATGTGGTGTTAGATTTATCTTCTCTACAGACACTCTGAGGAACAATCGGACTATTTGTTCCAGGATATCTATAGCCAGACCTCAACCATGTGTGTCTCCTGCTGTCAGTGAAAATAACTTGAGAACTTTGAGTGCACAATTTTCCAGGAGACAGGCAAGTTCCTCACACCCACAAAAACAAACACACACAGAGGTAATCCTACTCTGTCTTCCCTCCAGCAAAGATGATGTAACACACATTATTTTAACAAATACCTGAAGAACAATTTAATGAAAATACATATCAAATTTCTGCTTCCACTAATGATGAATTACTAGTTGTATATAATTGCAATGAGTACCTGGCAATGATAAGACACAGATGAAGTTTACTGTTTTAAGTAATAGTTTTCCTTTATAAGGAAGGTTCATGCACTCACTTGGGAGCATTTTAAATCTTCAGCGAATGCAACAGTATCAGCTGGGGTACTATAAAAGCCCAACATGATAGGGTTAGTCAAGAATTTTGTTAGTTTTCTGTCAAAAAATAGTTCTATGTTTTTTACAAAATGATTTTTTTTTTGTGAAAGATATTTGCTTTCTGTGGAAAATTTTAATTTCTGTCAAAAAAACAAATGCCTGAAAACTGATAATGCATTGCAGCAGAATATCCAGTCTGGCCAGGAAGTGGAACCCAGCCCTAGAAAAGAATGAGTCATGAGGCATCCAAACAACAACTCCTGTGAGACCCTGTGGTGGCATTTTTAAATCAATTTTTTTTGGTTTTCAGGTTTTGAATTAAATTTTGGGGGTTTAGATCTTTCATTGAAAAGTCAATATTTTCTGTGGGGGCAAAAAAATCATTTTCCTACCAGCTCTACAGCATGAATGTAATAGATTACCCACAGAATATGCAAGCGTGGATGGAATGATTAATGCTTGTATGCCCCCCGGATATCAAATTATCAGGAAATATTCTAACATGTCAATGGCCTGTAGGTGGTTTATGCAAACTATCTGGATTCAAATAAAGCTATTGCACAATACAGATGAAGCTATTACACAATACAGCCTACTGAGAACTATTGCAAAGAAACTACTCCTTTGAGAACTTTCTCTACTGTGTTTTATCTTGTATTGTGTTTGAAACCCAATTTTTAACATCTGGTCTGCTGGCATTGATACTATTTTTATATTTTAGAAACAACATTTGTTATGAAAAGGAACACACAAATTAAAAATTATATGTTTTGTGGAAACATATAAAAAAAGGAACATAAGGGAAAAAGGCAAGCTAGGTTACATTTTTGGCTTACTATCATTAATGATGTCCTATAATACCAGCAGACATTGTATATCTAGTATTTCACCTTTATGAGTGTATGACAGACTGTGTAAACATAGATTGTGTAAGATATAACCATAGGGTTGCCAACTTTCTAATGACACAAAACCGAAACTCTAGCTCTGCCCCTTCCCTGAGGCCCCACCCCCCTACCCTGGCCCTTCCACAAGGTCCTGCCCCCCGCTCACTACATTACCCCTCCCTGATGGCTCGCTGTCCCCCGCCTCTTTCACTGGGCTGGGGAAGGGGATTGGGGTGAGGGCTCTGGCTAGTGGGTGAGGACGAGGAATTCAGAGTGCATGGAGGGCTGCAGGTTGAGACAGGGGGTTGGGATGCAGGAGGGGCTGAGGGCTCTGGGGTGGGACCAGGTATGGGGTGTGAGAAGGGGTTCTGGGCTGGGGCAGGGGGGGAGTGAGGGCTCTGGGCTGGAGCTGCAGGAGGGGGCTCCGGGTTTGGGGGGGTTCCGGGCTGGGGGTTGAGTGTGGGGAGGTGTGAGGGCTCTGGCCTGGTGGGGGGCAGACTTGGGGCTTGGGCCAAGGATGAGGGCTTTGGGGTGTAGGAGGGGGCTCCAGGTTGGGGGGGGTCTCAGGCTGGGGCAGGAGCACGGGCTTACCTCGGGCGGCTCCCAATTGGTGGTGCAGCAGGGCTAGGGAAGGCTGCCTGCCTGCCCGCCCTGACACCACGTTGCGCGCGATCTGGAAGCAGCCAGCAGGTCCGACGCTAGTAAGCGGGGGGGAGGGGCAGGAGACTCCGCGTTGCTCTTGCCCGTCGCTGGCACTGCCCCTCCAGCTGCCACTGGCCAGGAACTGGCCAATGGGAGTGTGGAGCTGGTGCTCGGGGCTGGGGCAGCGCGTGAAGCCCCATGGGTCCCCACACCTAGGAGCTGGACCTGCTGGCCACTTCTGGAGCGCACCGCAGTGCCAGCCAAGATAGGTAGGGACTAGCCTGCCTTAGCGCCGCAGCACCGCTGAGTGGACCTTTAACGGCCCCGTCAGTGGTGCTGACTGGAGCCACCAGGGTCCCTTTTTGACCAAGTGTTCCAGTCGAAAACTGGACACCTGGTCACTATATATAACAAAATAGTTTCTTGAGACAAACACTGATCTTAGTTGAGGTCTCTAGGTGCTATTGAAATGCATCTAATAAATAATAATTAGTGGATTTTTGGTGGTATTCCAATACGAAAAGATTAACAAAATATCACTGAATACAGTAACAGAGAAAGTAACCTGAAAACACAACCGAAGAAGCAACATTATACATGCTGAAAAACTAAAGTGACAAAATCTTGCATTTTGGCAAGCTTTGGGTAACAGGAACGTTTGGAGGCCTCTGGGTATTTAAATAACCACCGGTGATAGGTCAGGTAGTTGAAATCACTTCTTAGCGCTAGGTTCAGATCAATCTATGCAGATCTGCACACAGGAGCATGGAACTACTCTCTTTCACATGGAAGGGGACAAGGGAACCCCCACAGAGGCTAGAACTACATGTTTTGAAGGTGGGATACATAAAAGAGATAGAGGGAAAGAGTTGCTGCACTTCACAGCACTGGACTCTGTTCTGTACCCAAATAAAACAAGTGAAGGAATACAATTCAGAGATATATTACTCTCCAATAGGCCCCCACTGTGACTGCAAGTGGGTCAAAGTGACAGCAGCATGGGTCTACCAGGAACCTCACTGCCAGGTGTCTTGGAGGCCACCAAGTAACTGCTGTGTCTGTGGGATGGCTCTGAGCTTCACATAGTAGAAGAATCCCTTTCCCTGGGGTCTTATTTAGCCACAGATTGGGGAGGGAATGTAGCATCAAAAATCCACCACCCGCACCACAGTGTTTTTCTTTCCCTTTAGCCCACTGTCATTCCTAGTCATTTTAAATCCTATTTTGACCCCTTTAAAAATGACCCAACATCAGTGCAGAAACAAACACTAAAATAGAGAGATCAAGTCAATATATCAAATCATGTGTTTAATCAGGGTGCCTCCACATGTTAGACTAGTGCTAAATGAACAACTAGAGAACAGCATGACAGATACGAAATGAGAAACAATGGAGGCTACTGAACATGTTGTTCTAGCTAGATCACCACAGAAATATTTAACACAAGTATATCTGTAGCTGTGATTCACTGAGAAAACCAGAGTGTTTAATGACTCTGAGTCAGGTTTCCTTCAGTGTGGAGTAGTGGTCTAGGGTTAGCACACTGGATTGAAATACGAAACATGTACCAATACTACCTGGCTCAAGACCTGCTAAAGGTTTTTTCTTACACTGACACTGATTCATCTGTTATAGATAGGTATTTTTACTTGAAACATTGGAGATATGTGAACAAATGAGCATCAGTAACTCTAACTCAGGACACAAATTCTTATTTAGCAACAAAGAGTCCTGTGGCACCTTATAGACTAACAGATGTATTGGAGCATAAGTTTTTGTGGGTGAATACCCACTTCACCAGACACATGTAATGAAAATTTCCAGAGGCAGGTATAAATATTCAGGCAAGAATCAGTCTAGAGATAATGAGGTTAGTTCAATCAGAGAAGATGAGGCCCTCTTCTAGCAGTTGAGGTGTGAACACCAAAGGAGGAGAAACTGCTTTTGTTGTTGGCTAGCCATTCACAGTCTTTGTTTAATCTGAGCTGATGGTATCAAATTTGCAAATGAACTGAAGCTCAGCAGTTTCTCTTTGAAGTCTGGTCCTAAAGTTTTTTTGCTGTAGGATGGCTACCTTTAAATCTGCTATTGTGTGTCCAGGGAGGTTGAAGTGTTCTCCTACAGGTTTATATATTGCCATTCCTAATATCTGACTTGTGTCCATTTATCCTTTTACGTAGGGACTGTCCAGTTTGGCCAATGTACATAGCAGAGGGGCATTGCTGGCACATGATGGCATATATATATCAAGGGTCAGCAACCTACGGCACGCGTGCCAAACACGCACACGAGCCAATTTTGAGTGGCACGCTGCCTGCCCGGTGAGAGGAGGAGGAGGGGCGGAGGGGCCGGAAAGCGCCACGCTGGGGAAAGAAGCGGGGGAGGAGGGAAGCTTGGCTGCCACAGGACCAAGCTTCTGTCTCCTGCCCCAGCAGGGGAGAGCAGTGGGGGGGTCTCTCCTCCGCCGCTTCTTCCCACAGCTTGGTGCGTTGCGGCCCCTCCTCCCCCTCCCCCTCCTCTCCCTGCCAGCGATGGCCCTTGCAAGGGGGAGGGGGAGCAGAGCAGAGCTGAGCGGCAGCGTGCTTGCTGCTCCATAGAGGAGGCAGAGAGAGGTAGGGACGGAGCCTGGGGAAAGGGGTGGAACAGGGCATATCCCTCCCAGCCCCCTACTATGAGCCGCTCAGGGCAGGGGGCTGGGAGCACCCCCACGAGCCGAGCACCCCAGCCTTCTGCCCTACACCCCCCCCCC